>NC_086377.1:80259307-80559307 GCF_036588685.1 Mytilus trossulus
TTGTGGTAACATTATCATGTCGAGTGGGATGTTGTGGATTGTCTTGTGGTAACATAATCCTGTCAAGTGGGATGTTGTGGGTTGTCATGTGGTAACATAATCCTGTCGAGTGGGATGTTGTGGGTTGTCTTGTGGTAACATAATCTTGTCAAGTAGGATGTTGTGGGTTATCTTGTGGTAACATAATCCTGTCAAGTGGGATGTTGTAGGTTGTCTTGTGGTAACATAATCCTGTCCAGTGGGATGTTGTGGGTTGTCTTGTGGTAACATTATCATGTCAAGTGGGATGTTATTGGTTGTCTTGTGGTAACATAATCCTGTCAAGTGGGATGTTGTAGGTTGTCTTGTGGTAACATAATCCTGTCAAGTTGGATGTTGTTGGTTGTCTTGTGGTAACATTATCATGTCAAGTGGGATGTTGTGGGTTGTCTTGTGGTAACATCATCCTGTCAAGTGGGATGTTGTTGGTTGTCTTGTGGTAACATAATCATGTCAAGTTGGATGTTGTAGGTTGTCTTGTGGTAACATAATCCTGTCAAGTTGGATGTTGTTGGTTGTCTTGTGGTAACATAATCCTGTCAAGTGGGATGTTGTGGGTTATCTTGTGGTAACATTATCATGTCAAGTGGGATGTTGTGGGTTGTCTTGTGGTAACAAAATCATGTCAAGTGGGATGTTGTGGTGAGTCTTGTGGTAACATCATCCTGTCAAGTGGGATGTTGTGGATTGTCTTGTGGTAACATCATCCTGTCAAGTGGGATGTTGTGGATTGTCTTGTGGTAACATCATCCTGTCAAGTGGGATGTTGTTGGTTTTCTTGTGGTGACATAATCCTGTCGAGTGGGATGTTGTGGGTTGTCTTGTGGTGACATAATCCTGTCAAGTAGGATGTTGTGGATTGTCTTGTGGTAACATCATCCTGTCAAGTGGGATGTTGTGGATTGTCTTGTGGTAACATAATCCTGTCAAGTGGGATGTTGTAGGTTGTCTTGTGGTAACATGATCCTGTCAAGTGGGATGTTGTAGGTTGTCTTGTGGTAACATAATTCTGTCAAGTGGGATGTTGTGGGTTGTCTTGTGGTAACATAATCCTGTCAAGTGGGATGTTGTGGGTTGTCTTGTGGTAACATAATCCTGTCAAGTGGGGTGTTGTGGGTTGTCTTGTGGTAACATAATCCTGTCGAGTGGGATGTTGTGGGTTGTCATGTGGTAACATAATCCTGTCGAGTGGTATGTTGTGGGTTGTCTTGTGGTAACATAATCCTGTCCAGTGGGATGTTGTTGGTTGTCTTGTGGTAACATAATCCTGTCCAGTGGGATGTTGTTGGTTGTCTTGTGGTAACATAATCTTGTCCAGTGGGATGTTGTGTGTTGTCTTGTGGTAACATAATCTTGTCAAGTGGGATGTTGTGGGTTGTCTTGTGGTAACATAATCCTGTCTAGTGGGATGTTGTGTGTTATCTTGTGGTAACATAATCCTGTCAAGTGAGATGTTGTGAGTTGTCTTGTGGTAACATAATCCTGTCAAGTGGGATGTTGTGTGTTGTCTTGTGGTAACATAATCCTGTCAAGTGGGATGTTGTTGGTTGTCTTGTGGTAACATAATCCTGACAAGTGGGATGTTGTGGGTTATCTTGTGGTAACATAATCCTGTCAAGTGGGATGTTGTTGGTTGTCTTGTGGTAACATAATCTTGTCAAGTGGGATTTTGTCGATTGTCTTGTGGTAACATAATCCTGTCGAGTGGGATGTTGTGTGTTGTCTTGTGGTAACATAATCCTGTCAAGTGGGATGTTGTGGGTTGTCTTGTGGTAACATAATCCTGTCCAGTGGGATGTTGTTGGTTGTCTTGTGGTAACATAATCCTGTCCAGTGGGATGTTGTTGGTTGTCTTGTGGTAACATAATCTTGTCAAGTGGGATTTTGTTGGTTGTCTTGTGGTAACATAATCCTGTCGGTGGGATGTTGTGTGTTGTCTTGTGGTAACATAATCCTGTCAAGTGGGATGTTGTGGGTTGTCTTGTGGTAACATAATCCTGTCTAGTGGGATGTTGTAGGTTGTCTTGTGGTAACATAATCCTGTCGAGTGAGATGTTGTGGGTTGTCTTGTGGTAACATAATCCTGTCAGGTGGGATGTTGTGGGTTGTCTTGTGGTAACATAATCCTGTCAAGTGGGATGTTGTGGGTTGTCTTGTGGTAACATAATCCTGTCAGGTGGGATGTTGTTGGTTGTCTTGTGGTAACATAATCCTGTTGAGTGGGATGTTGTGGGTTGTCGTGTGGTAACATAATCCTGTCGAGTGGGATGTTGTGGGTTGTCTTGTGGTAACATAATACTGTCCAGTGGGTTGTTGTGGGTTGTCTAATGGTAACATAATCCTGTCAAGTGGGATGTTGTGGGTTGTCATGTGGTTACATAATCCTGTCAGGTGGGATGTTGTGGGTTGTCTTGTGGTAACATAATCCTGTCAAGTGTGATGTTGTAGGTTGTCTTGTGGTAACATAATCCTGTCCAGTGGGTTGTTGTGGGTTGTCTAATGGTAACATAATCCTGTCAAGTGGGATATTGTGGGTTGTCTTGTGGTTATATCATCCTGTCGAGTGGAATTTCGTGGGTTCAAGTACTTTGTTAAGGTCCATGACAATATTACATTTAATTAGGGAAGTTGTTTTATAGAAATACAATGTGATAAAATTCGAATTGACATATTTTGTTTTGATTTGGCAGTGTTTTGTTTTGTTTCTGTATCACAGTTAACAGGGACCCTTTATTTTATCAGCATGCACCTTTCTGATATGACTGTGGGTTTCAACAGTAGTTGGTTAGATATTTAACCAGTTAATTAAACAAGTTATGATTTGTTTAAAACAGAGTTCTCTATTTTTTCTCCCTGGTGGTCATCTAAAGAAAATCTGCTGGTCCTCACTTTTATTACATTGTAAAATACCTAATGTACAAGTCTTTTTCAAAATTTTTGTGGTCAGCTCTCTCAGATCAGTGAAGAAACTACAATAGGTGTAGAGCATCATTTACAATCAAGTCACAGTGAGCATGTAACACATCTACTAAAGTATGTTCCGATAATACAAGATTGATTTTGAAAATTTTCCATTAGTTATTCAAGAGTTTAAATGTTAGAGAAGGGAATGTTTCACATGTAGCACACTAATTCAAGTTTCTGCAAACTTTATATAGTTTCTGGGAGTGATTAGAGAAATCTCCCTTTTTGTTTTCAAGATATGCTTTTCCTGATGGAACTTGAACTTTACTGAAATGACTAACATTATCTCTTTAATTATAATTTTTTGCATCAAGTGTCCCTAAGTTGAACTTAGTTCATTGATTTGAATCCTATACATGGTTGCTAGGAATAGAATAACAAATGATGAAATCAATTCAAATCTGTCAGTCTTTTAATATAAACAAAACTGACATCACATAAAATGTGTAATAAACTGCTATAGCTGACTATGCAGTATGGGTTTTGCTAATCATTGACCTGTAGTTTTTAATTTCTGTGTCATTTTGGTCTCTTGTGGAGAGTTGACTCATTGGCAATCATACCACATCTTCTTTCTTTACTTATAAAAAAGTAACAATACAAAAGTAACAATAAAAAACAAAATCTACAAAATCATCTCCTTTATTTTATATGATTTAACATCATTTATAGCTCTGAATAACAACAATAACAAACAGATACCAGTAACAAATAAACTGTTAACCCTTTCCTCCATAATGACACCTTTTGACGCCTGTGTAGTACCTCAGTTGAAACACTTTGAATACAAAATGTTTGCGCCAGACTTAACAAAATTAGTATCCAATATAAAAAGGACATTCATAAGAATATCTGACTTGAATTTCATCGATGAAATATTCGTTTTCACAATGCATTCATACTTTAAACGTTATGATTGTTTTTATTGAAAAATTCCTATGCGAATCAAGTAAGTGAGAAAAAAAAATCCATGGAGGAAAGGGTTAACACATCAACATATAAGTTATCTATACACTCTTCATAATATATCAAATATAATCATGAATCTCAAAAGTTTGGTCGGTGGATTATTTGTAAATTACTTCTTGTTCTATTGATTTTGTTGTTTGAAATAATTTAGCTTCTTATTTCATTGATCTTATAGCTATCAAAGCAAATGAAAACATACATTTCTGAGAACAAGCAAGTTTCTATGGTCAGGTTGATGTCTCTTTGACACATAACCTATTTGCATTCTCAATTTTATTACATACCCTATGCCCCCCTCCACTCAATATAAAGGGCAAATGTTTTTCTGTTCACCGTTGGGAACACTTCTTTTCTGTTATGATTTGTGACAGTAATATTTAATGTTGTTTAAAATAACTTTTAGCTTATAAATTTTAACATTTTAAAACTTTGCAAAAGTTTCAAAGAGCCATGATGAAGAAAAATCAGAGTACTGTTATAGTTTTAATAGATGAAAAAGTGGCAAGCACCTGCATTTTAAACTTTCGACGTAATTGATATCAAAAATATTAAGCTGAGACAACCATAGTACTTAATATAAAGGCCAGCACAAAGGAATATAATTAACACACCTCTTATTTAGTATTGACAATTCTTTAAACATATAAAATAAGTAGTTGGAAATATTCAGCTGTAAGACATCAGATCTCCTCGGTACATGTTTAATACAGACATCATTCATTGATTGTAGTTTGCTTTACAATGCATGAGCACAAAAAGGCTATATCGCGACGTGAGCTTATTAAATATTTTTACTTTTTACTAGACATAATTGAAATCATATAATTATAACAGATAAATTGATCAATAAACCCATTTTGGCTCTCAAGTTAACTTTTGACATGTTAAAGCAAACATTAAATTATCATCTGCTGTGTAATGATTGGATGGTTAAAACAACCATTCAAATCATTAACAATGATGTGGTCCCTAAACAATAGTGTTACCTGCTTAACTAATGAACTGCTTATACATTGTATAATTAATCTGCTGGTCCTGCTTAGATTATATAATTACTGGATAGTTTTTTCTTGCTTATTGTGTCCCTCATAATAAAATTAGTTCTATGATTTATATGATCAGTACACCATGGTATGTTTAAACTTTAAAGGTCCCGTTTAACCTACTTTCTTTCCTCCAGATACACACACAGAATATTCAAGATGAATTGTGCAATAGTACTCACAATAGTATTTCCCAGACTTAACCAATTTTACAAATGATTATGGTCAAAGAGGCAGGTTTTGTATGATACATTATTCAGTATAAAAATATGACTACACATATAAACAACTGTAACATGAGTATATGATACCAGAAAGATGACAGAATACCCCCATTTCTACCATTTATATAAAATCCCACAATTAAAGAAAATGATTCAGAAAATATTCTAAAAATGCAATTAGTATTTAACATATTTAATGTTGAAAATGGATTTAGTGAATAAAAATAAATAACCTCAAAAATTGGCTTAATTTGAGAAATAAGTATAAAACCTAAATGATTCAAATTTAAAACACATATTGCCTTTATGAAACTAAATATTTTAAACTGTTTAACAATCAAAGTCCAATAAACCTTGAAAAACAAATCTGAAAAGTTTCATGTTGTAATTTTTCATATGTTAATGATTTAGAACAAAAATTATATCAGCAAATGCAAGTCCGGACCAAAATACAAACGATTTAAGTGATATTTTTTTTAGAGAATTTCATAACTCTGGGACAATTCTGAAAACAGTCCAAAGTTCAAATTGTCCTATAACAAAAACAAACTTCAAATTTTTTAAATACCTATCAAAGCAAACTTTGAGATATTATAAAGAAAATAGGCAGTGATACAGCAAAAAATCATAATGTCTTTTACTCTTTTTTGACATCTGTATAATATTCAACACAAAAAGATACATGTATAGGAAAAAAACTACATTGGAAAAATTTAAACAGCTGTTAACTCAAACAAGACATTATTTTGTTGTTCGAAATATATGTGACATAAAAAATAATACATAAGTAATGTGCTAATGCATAAGAACACATAAATATTTGACATTTCACAACAAAATAATTTGCCTTTTCAGAATCTAATGCACCCTGGGTAATATTTTAAAAAATGTACACCAAAACTTTGTGATTGGTTAAAAATGTCATAAACAATGGAAATATAACCAATGAAGTGACGTTAATTTCACTTTGGGGTACGAACAATGAAATTACCCATGATTCTTTATTTTCTGAAACAGCGAATTGGTTGAACATCTTAAGGATTTATACAAAACTTCACCAGGAATTATTTCATTATATATGAGCTGTGTGGGATAGAGATCAACTCAATGCAAATGTATTCCAATATATTATATATGTTGACTTAAAATCTCTATGCAACGTCTGTAGCGTTTTAAAATTGATTTGATTGGTGATTATTGCTCTATGCTGCATCGGCACAAAATAGCAATATTGAGCTGAAAAAATCAATAGATATAAGATCCCTACAAAACAAACCAAAATTAATCTTTTATTCTGTATTTTAATGTTATAAAATTGTCCAAAGGCTTACACATGTACATATATGTATAAAGGCTTACATATGTACTTATATGTATGCACTTGCATAAAGTTGATTTCTTTCTGATGCAGCTCAAATATTTATACCACATTGCCAAATACTGTAAACCAACTTAATTTCGCAAGCGATTAATTTTGGCGGCTTTCGCGAGTAGAAAAATAACACGAAAATAAATCGTCGTGAATATGTATAACTTGGATCTTTCCTTATTTTAAATAAGTTATTTAACTATATCAAGTTAACTAGAAAATGGCGAAATTAAATCGCTGTGAAGTAGACTAGCTGGAGATAAACGCGAAATAAAGAATCCGCGAAAATAAGTTGGTTTACAGTAAATGACCACCAACAAACATTAAACCAGTCTCACTTAAAACAGTCAGTCTGTAAATAAATAAAAAAAATAAAAAATCTAAGATAATTTAACATTAAACATCCTCCTTGATTTCATCAAATAAAAAGTTATTTTGTTTGTACGATGTATTCTCTGGTAAATCTAACTTGTCTTTAGCCTGTTGTATATCGTCATTTATGGCATCTATAAGTTCTCCTGTAAAATAAAAACGTTTATTTAGAGCAATAAAAACTCAATCCTAAGTCTTAAGGTGGTACCTAACACTACAGGGAGAGTAAAAGGAATATAAAACTTCTCAATGATCAAAATTTGTGTTAGTCAAACTGCTATATAACCAGTGTAATTTTTCTGACAAAACGGTTGGTTCAAAATTTTTGATTTTTTTTATAGTTTTGTTAAAGGGTTAAAGTAAATACTTTGACATAATTTTATGAAAATTAAACTAGCAAAATTGATTTTAGTGAAAGTGTTGGGTACCACCTTAATCTAACAAATTTCAAATACATGCTCAGTTTTAATTTTATCTTTTCAAGTTGGTATCTAAAATTATACAGCAAAGTCACAAAGAGGATTCTGTATTCAAATTTTAAGTTATCAAGTGGAATTATATAAAATAGACTACAAACAAGGGAGATAATTTAATAAGAAGAATAGCAACTATTGTCACACTATGCATTATAAAACAAGTGAATCTGCGAGCTACTGCTCACTGATGATACCAGGTAACCCCTGCCGCAAGTGGATAATATTAATAGTGTAAAAATATGCAAGTGTTCGGTAAAGAAGAAGTTGTCGAGTGATGAATCTGAAAATGCATCACACGGTATAGCTGACTTATATAAATCCTGAAACTAAATTTCAGAAATCCTTGTATTGTAGTTCCTGAGAAAAATGCGACGAAAATTTTCAACTTGGCTATCATGTGTAAAATCATACAAGTGTTCGGTAAACAGGAAGTTTTCAAGTGATCAATCTGAAAACGCATCACACGGTAAAGCTGACTTAGTTAAACCCTGAAACCAAGTTTCAGAAATCCTTGTATTGTAGTTTCTGAGAAATATTTATGGGATGGATGGACTGACTGACTGACGGACTGACAGACAGAGGTAAAATAGTATTACCCCCCCCCCCCCCTTTTTTAAAGCGGGGGTATAATTAACTGTAACAAAAAAACAAACTAACATGTTTATTATATTGAGGTATCATTTAATCAAATTTAATTTTTTATATGTGTATTACAACAGAGATAGTGATATAAGAGTATAATTCATGTGAATTTACAAAAATCTTGGATATTTATCAGTCTCAGATAGGTTTCCCTTGAAAAGTCATTTTATTTCCTATAGCCATAACATTATATGTTTAATAACATGTAAGGCTAATTACACAAACAGAGTTTTTTTTATTATCAGCAACTCATTTGGATTTTTACGTGACCTATAATTGCAAACTTCTACGTCATGTGGTCATCTTATGTTTTGAGAGAAGAAATTTATTAACAAACATAACATTGACAGGTTGCTTCAATCTGCTTTCTTATCAATAAATAAAAATTTACCTAAAGAGGAGAAATCTCTCATTGGTCGTATATATCCAAGCATAATTACTTTTAATGTTGATCCATAAAAATCTTCTTTAAATGTATGTATAACATGTGTTTCCTGAAAACAGAGAACAACATTTAAATGTATTAATAACATGTGTTTCCTGGATAGAACAACACTTAAATGTATGTATAACATGTGTTTCCTGAAAACAAAGAACAACAATTAAATGTATTAATAACATATGTGTTTCCTGAAAACAGAGGACAACATTTAAATGTATTAATAACATATGTGTTTCCTGGATAGAACAACACTTAAATGTATGTATAACATGTGTTTCCTGAAAACAAAGAACAACATTTAAATGTATTAATAACATGTGTTTCCTGAAAACAGAGGACAACATTTAAATGTATTAATAACATATGGGTTTCCTGGATAGAACAACACTTAAATGTATGTATAACATGTGTTTCCTGAAAACATTAGCGAACAACACTTAAATGCATGGTATAACATGTGTTTCCAAAGAGAGATAACTTAAATTTTAGGTATAACTATTATACATGCTTTATGAATATGAAATAAACAAAACTTAATGTATGTATAACATGTGATTCTTGAAGAGAAAACTACACTTTTTTGTACATGTCTGTATTTCATAAATATGTCCTAAAGAGAGAAAATAGCACATATATATTAAGATCATTGTATAGCTACATTTTTGTACATAATGTTTCTGATTTTTCTTATGTTCCAACTCAGGAGCCTAAAATTCAGTGATTGTCATTTGTTGCCTGTTGCTTTTTGTTTATTGTTTTAAAAATAGTTAAAAAAAACAATGAACACCAAGAATGTGTCCGCAGTACACGAATGCCCCACTCACACTTTCATTTTCTATGTTCAGTGGACCGTGACATTGGGATAAAAACTCTAATTTGGCATTAAAATCAGAAAGATCATATCATAGGGAACATGTGTACTAAACAAACTTATAAGTAAGGGTTATCGTACCAATATTGTAATTAGATCTCTGAATATAGTTCACATTGGCACTAATATTGATTTTGTCATTAGCAAATTAAAACATAACTAAATTTCATTATCTTTTGAGGCGAGATGTATAGGGGACACAGCCACGTTAACTTTTATTTCTATAGAAGTCGCTCTTCACTATACTACTACCTGTCGATACATTTATTTTTGGCATTGCACAAGTCATGTCTTCTTTGACTATTAATGACGTTAAAATACTAAATCCCTGTGATGTGTTTTAGTCGATTTTAGTCTCTGATGCATGATTTTTTACTATTAATTGGTTTTGGCTTTTAACTAGCTGTCAGTAACTGCGAGTACTCTCAAATCGTATTTTCTTGTTAATTCGACCTGTTGATACTGTTTATAATGCTTTTTTGTCATTTTTTATTTATATGGATCTTGGCTGTATACCAGCTTTGATTATTTGTAATATCTTCAATTTTTCACTTATTCTTACAACATTTGTATAAACTTCAAGATTATAAAAAAACGGTTTTTTTCTAAAGTGAACATTGATTGGTTAAATATTTCTCAGTGTGTTTGAATTTGTTTGATAGCCTTTTGGTCATGACTGTTTGTCTCTAATATTTAATTAACTGTGCATTTGTATTCAGATATCGCAGATCAAATTTATTCGTTCTTTGTGTAATCATACGTTTTTTGATTGAGTTAAGTCTGCTAATTGATATTTTATCGTATGTTTTTATATGTTGTGATGTTATGCTATTGTTTTAGGAAAAAGGGAGAAGGTTTGGGCCCATTAAAACGTTTAATCCCGCTGCAAATGTTTGCACCTGTCCTAAGTCAGGAATCTGATGTACAGTAGTTGTCGTTTGTTTATGTAATATATACGTGTTTCTCGTTTCTCGTTTTGTTTATATAGATTAGACCGTTGGTTTTCCCGTTTGAATGGTTTTACACTAGTAATTTTGGGGCCCTTTATAGCTTGTTGTTCGGTGTGAGCCAAGGCTCCGTGTTGAAGGCCGTACTTTAACCTATTATGGTTTAATTTTTAAATTGTTATTTGGATGGAGAGTTGTCTTATTGGCACTCACACCACATCTTCCTATATCTATATAAGTTTGAAGTTGATTGGACTTCAACTTCATCAAAAACTACCTTGACCAAAAACTTTAACCTGAAGCGGGACAGACGGACGAACGGACGGACGAACAGACCAGAAAACATAATGCCCCTCTACTATCCTAGGTGGGGCATAAAAAACAATAATACAGCAACAGGCAACACATGACAAATCACTGAATGTTAGGCTCCTGAGTTGGAACAGGCACATACAGAATGTTTTTCATTGTTTTAAAAATAGTTTTGTTTTTTTGTTTTAGCCGACTAAGTTGTGTGGGTTTTGCTCATTGAAGAAAGCTGTACAGTGACCTAAAGTTATTAATTTTGTCACTGGTGGAAAGTTATCTTATTGACAATCAGTTTGTCATCTTATTATTATTTTTACCATAGATTTCTTTGTATTATGATAGTAAGGGTTCCATCCAATACTGAGGACCATTTTCAATACTTCACCATTATCAACATTGGCCCAGCCGTAGTACACACCACCGGGAAGATCTTTGGGTAAGTTTTCTACTACTTTTTCTGGGAAATTAGCTGAAATGTAGAACAGTACTTTAGTCAGTCTAGAATTACATATAACAGAAGCAAAGACAGAAGAATTTGTTTATAAATTAATGATTTATTTAATGGTGTTGTCTGGATGATGTCTTGTTAACATGTTATCTTTTCTTTGGCCAAAACGGATGCAATAACGGTATTTTATTTTTGTCAGTTAGTTTTAGTCTTTATGAGTTTTTGGAAATTGTGAAAGAAAGTTCAATTTGTGTATACATAATGAGGACAAAAGACGGTTGACCTATAAACATGATAAATATATGTTAATTTCTATGTCATATAGAATAGTCTCATCAGCAATTTTAACCCTTATTTTTGTAGTTGGCGATATAGAATGCGATAAAACAAAAAGTATGACCAAGGTTCTAAATCTAGTCAAGAAAGGAGACTGGGCTTGTTCTCTCAATTTACAAGATGAATATTTACATACATGAACCAATCTTTCCAAAACATCAATAATACCTAAGGTTTAAGATAGACGAAACAGTGTATCAGTTCAAAGTACTATATAAGAACTATTTTAAGATGGCGTGTACATATTTTTATTGACTGAAACTAATACACCTTATCCATGTTATCGCTATTTGTCCGCCATTACTGGACATCACACTGTTATAGTCCTATAACATATGACCATTGGGGGCATTATTTACTATTTCTGTTTACTGTTCTGATAAAATTTTTTTACTATTAATGTGCCACCCGCATTTAAAAAATAAAAAAATGAAAATATCAGTATAAAAACGTGAAAAATTTAATGAGAATGCAAAGTCATATGTTATAGCAAGGACGTATAACTAATATATATGTCCTTGGTTGTAGGACTACACACTGTCAAAGGTTCTCGTAAAAATCCAAAATATCTAACGTCACAAGGAAAAAGTCAGTGGGGCGATTTGTCATGGAATCGCTGAGAATAGCTATTAAGTGTATAGCTGCACACCATGATTCGAAGCAAAAAATGAAGATATTCTCAAAAGATATTATGAATATTTTGTGACATGCATATATTACACAAGCCAGTATTACACTAGTCCAAGGATTTGTATAGTTAGCTAGTCCAAATAATTATAACGTCTGGCCAGGCTATTTTTTTTTTTTTCTGGGACGCCTTCCTACTTCGGCGTCCCAGAAAAATAAATAAAATAGCCTTCCAAAACGACATAATTATTTGGACTCGTATTACACCAGACACAGATATAATTTTATGAAGAACCTGGTCACTGACACTCCTGTTTTTTATCATTTTTTCCAATAAGTTAGATATAAGTGTGTGTAAAATTAACTGTATTCAATACCAGTGGGTATTCCTAGTTCTTTGCTGCCCCGTCCAAATCCTTTCACAACTTTTCCTTCTGCAAAATGTGGTAGAATTTGCTCCATTTTTATATAACCTTAAAATGTAAGAATCGTCATATGTTCTCGTTAATGAACTTCCGGTAAGTTTTTCGTATTTTGAAACTTTCCCCGTCTGTTTTTTGCATTTCCTCTTGCGCGGGTGACGTCATTTGGTTGCGCAGAACAAGGGGCGTCAAAATCGCCATATTGGCTGCTACAGTTGTTGACAGAAATAGGGTCACCTGACAAATCTATTGGAATCACAAACATCAGAAGTTGAAAGTATTTAGTTATCAACAGGTCACAAAGTCAACTGGTTCAAGACTTTGAAAATCGACTTAATTGTCTGAATTTGAGGAAGGGGTCAGAAGAATCTTCATCTGAATTCCTGCTTCCGCCAACTTCCGGAAAGAAATGGGTAGTAAAGATGACGAGTACGATTACTTATTTAAAGGTACAGCCCTTCTATTTGTGTAATCAAGTTTTACATTCATTCTCATATTTACAGTTTACATCACCATGAACGACTTGAAGCTTTGTTCGCACCCCGATGTTATGTTGTTGATGTTTTGTTTTGTTGTCATTACTACAGGAAATGAAATGTCAAAAACTATTTTTGACAGCTTAAACATTTTCTCTGAAGATGTTTATTCGGTCATCACTTCAGAGAGGTCCCATTTCCTTTCATTGATTTGACATTTGTAGTAAAAGACAGTCGACTCGACCCAATGAAGGGCATGGGTTAGGGTAAGGCAAGAATCAAAAAATAAGTGTAGTTGCTTAATTCATAATTATTCATAAATTGTCCCTTAATTCTGGAGTATAAGCTATACTTAAACTGTCAATGATTCCTGTTTCTTTATTGTGTCATTATTTTTCTTTTGCTTAAAACTTATGACAGTTAACTGTGAAAACTTGTTTTTCTTATTTCTCTAATAAAGACACTTTAATATATGACAGATTAACATTTAGCTGTTGTGAATATAAAAAATCACGGGTAACACGAATTACCGAAATACACTTCTATTGTAATTTTATTCAATAATATATGTTTAAAAGTCATTTAAATGTGTTAATATTGATATTTGAAGAGTTATTCGGTAATTACATGAGTTATTCGGATAATAACACTGTTATTCGGTAATTCGAGGTACCGAAAAATCACAGTATAAAACAAATTTCCAAGGAAAAAAAAAAAATATTAAGCTGATCATCATCAGTAGTCTAAATAATTATGACGTTTTGAGGGGCTGTTTTAATTTTTGGCTTTGACATCTTCCTGCGGTTATAAGGCGTTGAATATTTTTTTTATAGCCTTTCCAGATGTCACAATTATTTGAAAAACTGATCAGTTACCCTTGAACAAAGTTGAATGGTTTAATGCTACATAAATGTAAACATGATCTTATTTCAAGATAAAAGTAAGAATTTTACAGAAGATATATTTAGCAATGTCCTTAATGTGGTAAGTTAATGGTAATCTGAACTTTTGACCAACTTACTTCCTGGATGAGTCATGCTGTGTTTGTAAACAAAGTGACATGGCCAACCATCAGGTCTAAAAATAAAATTAAATATAAAAAAATGAATCATAAATGCAACCTATATATATATTTATTTAAATAAATATATAACATAAAGTTTAAACTTATTGAAATAGTGGTCAGCTTTGCAAATTCTTGCTCACTAAAATTCAATTTTTGACAAAATGGCTTTTCACAAAAGAGAAAAGGATAAGAAAACTGAATGTCGTTACTGTCAGAGTAAAATAAAAAGCAATGCTTATACTTATTATCTGGATGATGAATTTGATTATATAACAAAAGGTAAGCTATTAATTTCAATGACAAAAATACAAGGCAACCAGGCTTCTTGTATATTATCAAGGTTCAAAATTTAATACTAGGTTCACCTAGCTACCTTGAAAATTTGGGGAAAAGTTGGGAACATTTTAAGATTTTTAAATTTGGTATTGTCAGTTTTACATCATAGAACCTTCCGAGAGGTAAAATGTAATTTAAAAAATAAACTACTTTAATTACTTAAAAATATGCATAGTTACTACATTCATGACATAAATGTATTATAAGTACCTTGTCAAAAATAAAAAAAATATTTTCACAATTCTGAATTATGATAGCTCGGTCTGATAATTTAAGTCTAATTTGATGGAAAATGAACAAATATATATATGACTCTTTAGTAGGAGGGAGATTGATATGCATATTAAACAAAATTAAAAGAAACATAAATATTGTTGAACAATAAATTCCTTTTTTAATGTTTTACTAAATCTTTATTTGTATTACTTAATATATAGACAAGTAAGAAGATTGTCTGTTTTCAGGATATTAGGATTAACAACAATACATATACACGTAGTACAGTTCATTGACCACAAACAAGTCCTGTTGTTACATTAAACATTTTTTAACATACAAAAAAAAATTATAAATTACATGTAGCGTGTCTGTTAGGCTAACTTTTAGAAAAATCTTGTCCTTTGAAACTAAGCCAAACTGACCCAAAAAAATCATCATTACGGTTTTGTATATATTTTTAAAAAAAATGTCTGATATAACTCTTTCTAAACATGCTTAAACAACAATCATAAATATTGAACTTGTGCATATTTAAAATCAAAAGATCTTAAGACTTTTGCACACAAATTGATTTATTTGGTCTTCTTATTTGGAGCCCCACTTTTCTTCTGACTGTTTTTAAACTCTTACCTGTAAATTGCTTAAAATTATGTTGATTCCTGAAACTCTGGTCAACTAAACTTTAATAAGACCAGTTTGGAAAAAAATTACAAAATCTGATCAGTGGCCATAGTAAACTGAAGAAAACTAAATTTACACAGACATTTTCACTTGAATGACTAGAACAGACGAGTCTGCTGTATGAATAATTAAAACAGTTGCTTAATTTCTAATTTCATGTAAGAAAGCATATTTTAGTATTAATGTATATTTTTCTATTACAGTTGTGTTGATTGGTGATTCTGGCGTAGGAAAAAGTAACCTGTTGTCAAGATTCACAAGAAATGAATTTAACTTAGAAAGTAAAAGTACCATTGGTGTGGAATTTGCCACAAGGTAATTATACAAAGTAAAATTGAGAAAGGAAATGGGGCATGTGTCATAGCGACAACAACCCGACCTCAGAGCAGACAACAGCCAAAGGCCACCAATGGGTCCTCAATGTAGCTAGAATTTCTGAATTCCGGCAGCCGTAGGTGTCCTTTAGCTTGCCCCTAAAAAATATGTATACTAGTACAGTGATGATGGACTTCATTTTAAACTCTGAATTATACACAAGAAACTAAAATTAAAAATCATACAAAACTTACAAAGGCCAGAGGCTCCTCACTTGGGAAAGGCGCAAAATTGGAGCAGGGTTAAACATGTTTATGAGATCTTAACCCTCCCCCTATACCTCTAGCCAATTTAGAAAAGTAAACACATAACAATATGCACATTAAAATTCAGTTCAAGAGAAGTCCGAGGACAAAGGTTTGATTTTAGTACATCAGAAAATAAGTTTTATAAGTTTTCCTTACCATATAACAAATTACTGAATGAAAACAAAAGGATGATGACTGTCAGACAAAAAATCAATTGGTAAGACAGAAATTTAAAGATTATTAAGTTGCAAACCGTTAAATTTCAATTAGGCTCAATCATGCCCTTAAACAGTTTTGCAGTGACCATTTCACTTAACAAAGTTGAGCGAAAGATAATGTGAACTTCAAATAAATCAAATTGTCAGAACTTAAGATTTGAAACGATTGACAAACTATTCACTAGAGACAGTATGTCTTTTATAGAATTAAGACTTATCTGTCATGTCTGTTATCAAATGCTCACAAATGATTTTCAAATAAATTGTCAATGTATTTGCAGTGACACTAATAAAAATAAACACAATTTTAATGATAAACCTTTATAATTATACAGGAGCATACAGGTTGAAGGTAAAGTGATAAAGGCCCAGATCTGGGACACAGCTGGTCAAGAACGATACAGGGCTATAACTAGTGCGTAAGTACATTTTATGGTTAGCAATGTGTAGTATCAAGATCAGGTTTGTACTATAGTCTATACAATTTAGTATTGAGAATGTCAGAGACGGTGCAGGTGACTTTTGCTGGATTCAGTGAAAACGGATGCGACATGAAACTCTGAAACCAAAATTTAAAAAAACCTACAAGACTAACAAAATCCAGAGGTTCTTGACTTCGGACCAGGAGAACAAATTAAATGCATCACAGTCATGACAGTTAAACATGTTTTGTGAGATCTCAACCCTCCCCTTATACCTCTAATTTAATTTGACCCTTTTGAAATCTTCCCTGAGAACATAATTAAACCTCTTATGATACTTTTGATTGTTCTGCTAATCTTGTTTCTGTTCTGCAAAGAATGGGAAAAAAATGGATTAGAAATCAATGATCTATGAATACAAATTTGAACAGTCTGCACGGTTAGCCACTAGTCTGATGCCCCAGACTAGTAAAATTTCATTCAGACTAGTAAGTTTTTGCAAAACTTTTTTTGGACCGATAAGAAAAATGTCAGGATATTGGTCTTCGGACTAGAAGTTGAAAAAGTTTTTGGTGCAGACTGATTTTAGTATATAAAGAAAAAGAGTTTTGATTAAAAAAAATGATAATTTCTAGTTAATTTGCATTTCAATTTATGCGTTGTCATACTTGTAAAGATGTTTTATCATGTTTATCCTACATTGAAATGATTTTGTTTTCTTACAGATATTATAGAGGTGCTGTTGGCGCATTATTAGTGTATGACATAGCTAAACATTTGACATATGAAAATGTAGAAAGATGGCTGAAGGAACTAAGAGACCACGCGGACAGTAACATTGTCATTATGTTAGTAGGAAATAAAAGTGATTTACGGCATTTACGAGCTGTCCCTACAGATGAAGCAAGGGCCTTTGCAGGTAAAAATCATTTACAATTCTTCAAGGTTGTCATGTGATTATTAAAAAAGAGATTATTTTAGGGTAGAAAAGTTTCAAACATACTCATAAATCTAAAATAAACTGATAAAGCAATGGCTTAAGAAGAAAAAGACAACCAATAGAACACAAAACACAACATAGGAAATAAAAGACTAAGCAAAACATACCCCAAAAAGAACTGGGGAGGATCTCCTGTGCTCTGAAAGGGGAATTTCTGCTCCACAGATACATTTCCCATAAAAAACTGGGGAGGATCTCCTATGCTCTGGAAGTGAAATTCCTGCCCCACAGATACGTACCCACCAAAAACTGGGGAGGATCTCATGTGCTCTGGAAGGGGAATTCCTGCTCCATAGATACATTTCCCATAAAAAACTGGGGAGGATCTCATGTGCTCTGGAAGGGAAATTCCTGCTCCACAGATACGTACCCCCAAAAAACTGGGGAGGATCTCATGTGCCCTGGAAGGGGAATTCCTGCTCCACAGATACGTACCCACCAAAAACTGGGGAGGATCTCATGTGCTCTGGAAGGGGAATTCCTGCTCCATAGATACATTTCCCATAAAAAACTGGGGAGGATCTCATGTGCTCTGGAAGGGAAATTCCTGCTCCACAGATACGTACCCCCAAAAAACTGGGGAGGATCTCATGTGCCCTGGAAGGGGAATTCCTGCTCCACAGATACGTACCCACCAAACACTGGGGAGGATCTCATGTGCTCTGGATGGGGAATTCCTGCTCCACAGATACGTACCCCCTAAAAACCGGGGAGGATCTCATGTGCTCTGGAAGTGAAATTCCTGCTCCACAGATACGTACCCCCCAAAAACCGGGGAGGATCTCATGTGCTCTGGAAGGGGAATTCCTGCTCCACAGATACATTTCCCATAAAAAACTGGGGAGGATCTCATGTGCTCTGGAAGGGAAATTCCTGCTCCACAGATACGTACCCCCAAAAAACTGGGGAGGATCTCCTATGCTCTGGAAGTGAAATTCCTGCCCCACAGATACGTACCCACCAAAAACCGGGGAGGATCTCATATGCTCTGGAAGGGGAATTCCTGATCCACAGATACGTACCCACCAAAATCTGGGGAGGATCTCATGTGCTCTGGATGGGGAATTCCTGCTCCACAGATGTGGCCCCCATGGTGTTGCTCGTGAATCATTATAACTGACTTGTTAATTGAAAATAAAAGTGGGAGAGATGTAATTACATTGACATAGTAATAAAACTTTATACACTACAACAATAACAATACCTGATATAAACTGGAGAGGTGAAACAAAAAATTTGTGAAACTCTTCTTTAATAAACATAAAAAAGATGTTGTATGATTGCCAATGAGAAAACTATCCAAATGAAACAGAAATAACTAGCTACAGCTATATACATGATATAGGTAATTTGCAAAACAATTGTGCTAGAAAAATTACATTATATTGCTATTTTAAACTGTTGTAATAGCTAAATGAGAATTTTCAAGTCAGTTTACAATCATGACAATAGATTGGAGTTGATTAATTCGCTAATGAGACTATTATCCAACAAAAACAAAATGAGAAAGATGTAAGCAACTATAAATTGCCACAGGAATCATGCATGTTTCCATTTCAGTCAAATTTTTGAGAAAAACTTTTGCTTTATACTTGTATTTCGATGTGTCTTTTAAAAGTATGTATTTTCATATTTGATTTTCTATTTCAGAAAAGAACTCCCTGTCTTTCATTGAAACTTCAGCATTGGACTCAACTAATGTGGAGTCAGCATTTCAAAATATATTAACAGGTTTGTGGTAGTTTTTAATCATTTTCCTTCAAAACTCAGTGTCCTAGTGATCCTAAGTAGTTATTTCTGTAATCACTAGCCAGTCAACACTAAGGATGTGTATTTGAACAAACTGGTGCATGTGCACTCAATACCAATCTTTATTGACTAGGATTGTCAGTTTTCCTATCAAAGGTCAGTGATTTTCTTTAGGCATTGTGGCTTCCTCCACCAAATGAAACTGGCAGCCAGGTAATAGCTTAGTGGGTGCTTAAAAGTGGCGTTAAAAACACAAAAAATCAAATAAAATCAAAACTCTAAACCTCTCAAAAAGTGCAGAATTATCAACAAAAAAACTTAATACCCAGGAACTGATAAAATAACAAAAACTTAATCCCTAACTGGTGAATACTGATGGAAATCTATAATACTAAAATTACGAAGTCCAATTTTTCAGCGGTCATCACGTAAAAACGATGAATCAAAGAATTCAACTTTATATATCACTAATATAGTACAAAGGTGTAGATTGAAAATTACACCACTCCAGGCCCTTTTGTTTTCCACGTAATTAATATTGCCAATAATTAAGAAGTTCCGGTTCGAGTCCGATACTGTAACCAATAGTATATTCACCTGTTACAGGGATGATTCCACTATATAGTTTAGGACCGCTAAGCGGCCCTCAATTCCTCCAGCAGCCCAAAAAAATTGTGTGAAAATAAATTCCCAATTCAGAAAAAAATATTTTAAAATTGATTTTTCCGGAAATGTTTCCTGCACCGATTAAGGCAATTACAATTTTTCCCATTTGTCTTCAAAGTGTTTTAAGATCCGAATAAGAATGATGTAAACGAAAGATTGTTAAGATAAGATATGTTATCATTTTGTTATTATGTGTTTTTCTGAGACGTTTCTCAATACCTTAGTTCTCGTAAAAGCAGACCTTTAAATGAAATATGCTTTTACTAGATCAAATACACCCATAGCATTTTCTTATGGGAGTATTTGATTTCGTAAAAGCATATAGATAATAGATGCTTTTTGTCAAAATGGGTCACATATTAAAAGCAGACCTCGACAGGGAGAAAAACTTATAAATTATCAAAATTCAATAGGCGCCGATTGCGTAAAGGTTCTGCCTGGCTCTCAAATAAAAAAACAACTGTCTGCGCATTTTTGAAAATACACGACAGATCATTTATGATGAAAAAGGATATCCACACACTATGAAACAGGTGAAACTTGATACAATTTCCGTTTTTACAGGAAAATGATATTATTTCATCATAGATTTTATGCAGAAAAAAAAATCCCAATTATAAGAAAATTTCCAATTTGATGAAAATTCCCAATTTTGATGGTCAAGGGACCCATTTGAAAACAACTGGAATCATCCCTGTGTTACCTATTACCTAATCTGTAAGTTCCGCATCTGACAGGCGCACCACCAAACGATGTATTCAGGGTTAATATGCGCTATATACACGGGTCATAATCACAGGGTTGACACTACTAAATTGTCAAATAGCTACCTATTGTAGTATTTTAATCAGTAAGACTTTCTAAGATAACAAGACTAAAAATGAGGAACAGTTTTCAATTTGTTAGTGGGCATACATGACGTAAAACAGCGAATCAAAGAATCATCTTTATTAATAACTAATATAGGACAATGTTAACGTTGTTGATTAAAAAATACTCCATTCCATGAACCTTTTGTTTTCCAAATAATTAATATTACCAATAATTGATAAGTTCAGTTCGACGGGTTCAAACAGAAAGATTTGAAAGCAGAGAAAAACTGTGTATCTTATAATTCGCATGACTTTATCAGATGACAATACTAATACTAAAATAAGGCTTGCGCATAGTTATATACCTTAATTCAGTCATGGACCCGCGATATTAAGGGTGTGTTCTAGTAGTATATAAAAGGGTGGACATAGCTATTTTGAAGCAAAAAAAAATCACCAATTTACCCAGACAACTGTACAGTTAAGCCTGCAGGCTAATCTATATAGAGAGACTGGCATTGTCACTAGAAAAATAAAAATGCATACATATGCTAGTAAATTTACGCCATCTTCATTTATATGGCTTTAAACAAATCCATCCAATTTAAAAGAAATATTATGTAACCCATGTTTTATAATATTGACAAAAGTACCCAGAAATTTGTGCTGCTTGTATTTACATGGTGATTAGGGAACTGCTTTGTTGGGATTTTATTATTAAATATTTATATGTCAATACTAATCCATCAAATTATTTTTCTTTTTTCAGAAATTTATAAAATAGTATCACAGAAACAAATCCGGGACAGCCCTGACGACGACAACACACCTAGCAACAATGTACAAAATATCATAGTCGGACCTACAGATAGCTCCACGCCAAAGTCTAAGTCATGCTGTAATGTATGAGAGTCGCGTGGTTAGAAAGAACAATTAATAAGACCAATGATATGTCTTTATGACATCATATTGAACGATATGTTACTAAAGAAAGGGGAAGAACTCCACAGTTTCTCATTTGACAACATTCTGCATTGTAAAAGGGGCTTGTTTCTGTAATATCTTGTAATATCAACATGTGTTTAAATGATAATGGTTATATGGTGCGATTGTTACATTGTGTTAATGTTTAACATATTTTAATTTTATTATTCATGATGGTTTATACTTATTCTACTCTGTAATTAAAAAAAAAAAAACCGACAAATAGAAGTCGACTCAAAACTTAAAAATATTGTTTTTTTCCTTGGGACATATTTTGGGAGACATTCTTTTACCATTTCTTCTTTACGCCCTTTTGGCTTTATTCATGAATACATTATCAGTTGTAAAGAAATAAAATTTTGAGTCCATTAATCTTCACTAGAATGTGTGAGACTATATGAATGATTGAAGTTTGTTTTTTATACGTTGTAATTAAGCTTTCTGATTTGCTAGTCGTATTCATTACATACTGTCATGACTGTGATATATAACAATAATGGAGATCCATAATAACTGTTGTTCTTGTAACGAACTTATTTTTCACTATACCCACAACTTAACTAATTTCAACTCAATAATTTCATATCTCCATTAATTTGCATGATTCTTTATTCACTAGATAACTATAGATTTCATTGTACAAGAAAGAATCATTGGCTCAAACATCACGTATAACATTCCGCTAATGGTTTTGAATGTAAACTTGAATTCCCATGTTTTGTTCCTATGGAAATGTTTGTTGATACAACTGGATTGTATTGTTGTAATTTAAGCTTGTTTTAAACTAAAAGACTGCCAGTAAAATGTTTTTTTATGATTTTAACAGTCTGGCCTTGCAGTCATAAAACTTTGGAGCACGATTTTTGTACTCGAGACTCAAGAATCAACCAATCAAAATGCTGTATTTCATGTTTCAAGCATAATTTTTGTGCTCTGATCACTTAGCAAAGTTTTATGACTTCAACCCCTGTACCGTAAACAACTTTGTTTAGACACCAAATCAAATGTTTGAATATTGGTGTTCCAACAAGTAGTTGGAAAAAATCTTGGTGCAGACTGATAACGAACATATTTTTAAATTCAGAATAAAGGGTGGTGGTTTTTATATTTTTGCTACTGTGTGTAAGATAGAAAGTGCATTTAAAAACCTTGAATGTATTAAATAATTAACCTTAAGTCTGTAATCAGTCCTGGGTATAATTTATGACGCTCCAGGACAAGCCTTATTTATTTGATTGTGACTGACTGGTATGGTTAGATATAATGTAGAATGAAGTCAACATGTAGAATCTGTTTATCTATTATAGCTATATCACATATTTTTAAACAAATCTGTACAATTTGTGTGAGTGTATTTTATTTAAATGATGAGTACGAATGTGTGGGTGTGATTGTGTAATTATTATACAGCGAGACTTGTACTTATAATAGTCTGACTTTTTGTTGATGTTGTTTCTCAAATTTCCATTTGTTTTGAGGTAAAGTCTGTACATAAAAAAGTACAGGTAATGATTGCATTTGTTTATATCAGATTGATATTCTTATGTTAAGATAGTTCCATTAAGGAATATATCAGTATTAGTATACCATTCGATGTCTAATACAGCATTCATTACTACACATGAAAGGCATAACACATGATTTCTATTCAAAGACTTCCTAGTTATCAATTCTGTTTAACCATTCAAATATGATTCAAAGGGGTACATTGCTATTATAAAATATCTATTTCTTTTTTAGAAAAAGATTCAAGCATGCATATGAAATAAAACATTATTATAAGCAGAATTTACCCCATATTGCCCTGTGTTCTTGAATTCTGTATTTACAAAACAAATCTTTGTAAAGTCATGAAAGTTCTGTACAACAAAATTTAAAGCTACTTAAAAGCAACTTGAATGAATTTATAGCAAGAAAATTGTTTTAAAATATCAATCATGAATCAGGGAAAAGTAAATTTTGTTTAAAGTGTATATTGGCATTAATAATGTGGCTGTGATGACTTTTTGACTTGGTAAATGCTAAATTATTGCTAAAGAAGATCAAATTGAGCAACAAAAGGGAAAAAAAAGCACTTAAATATTATGGCAAATACAGCAACTAAATCCAATGATTACATGTTTTGAATAAGTGGCTGCACCCTTTATTTCTACCCTAACATTATACAATATACCTCATTGCTAGCATGTTGGTATATTTTTTTGTTCTTGCTTAATTAACTCAATATTATTACTGTGTATATTTGTTAATACTTGATGTAAAATCTTGTATGAGATTATGATAAATTATTCTTTTAAAAAACCTATAGTCCTATACAGTCAAATTTCTAATGGGCTATGATTACATATTTCAGCTCATGTGTTTATGGTCCAGTAGGAAAGGACACATGTTCGGTCCAGTGGGAAAGGTCACATGTTTGGTCCAGTGGGAAAGGACACATGTTTGGTCCAGTGGTATTTTAATCAGCCTTCAATGTCATGATACATTGATAAATTTATATGTTGGAAAGATTTCAAGACAAAATACATCAAATGAGTTAAAAGTAATAAAAGATGATATAATGAATTAAAATAAACAGTCCTTTTTGGTCGTATAATGCCTGGACTGCAAGAGCTATGAAAACAACTTTTGAGGCCAATCTTAAATAAATTATTTTGTTTGATGTTGCTTATGCACGGTAAAAAAAAGAGATTTAAAAATGTTGTCCAACAACTTACATGTGGAAAAAAAATTGCATGTTTTAGAGACAAAAAGAGAGCAGTAAAAAAAAAAAATATAATTTGAACTGATTTGTGTGTATTTTTGTTTTGTATTAGGTGTGTTTTTGTAGGCAACATCAAACAATCTAAATTTTGTGTATGGCCTGATCTTACTGTGATTATAATGTAAATATATGTTTATTTTTTCATCACAAATGCTTGTTTATCGTATGTCTGTACGAGTGTATGTGAGAGTTGAGGAGGGTACATTTTATAAACAAAACTGATAGAATAAAAATGTTAACATTTATCTTGTCCTTTCTATTTGCCATACTTTGTCAGCAGTTTAAGCTGAACCTCGATTGAATTGAATCTTCTATGTTTATCTAGGTAATTTGAATCTTTTTTGTTTCATCTTGATAGATTAGAAAATATGTGGAGGCAACTTTCTTGGCCCTTAAATCAAAAAGTAGTGTAGTTTATTTTATAACTTTACTTAAAAGATCTTTTATTTATCACTCAGAAATAGAACTATACTTCCAAGATAAATTGGTTGAGTTTTTCTTAGAAGTTACAAGTGAAGTAATCTGAAATTGAAAATCTGGTACCGTTTGAGTATACTGTAAGTGAAAAAAAATCAGGGTTCATATATATAGCTAACACCCTGTTGAATGAAGAATTATATAGAATTCTGAATATGTGGTATGATTTCCTATGAGACAACTCTTCACCCGAGACCATTCTTTCACATACAGGCCATGTGTTAAATTATAGTCATATTTTTCTTCAGAAGGGCTTCATGTTTGGACTGCCACTGGCAAATTAAGTATCTTTGATATGGGCCAGAATTATGTGTTGTATGCAGAGTAAACAAATGTTGATGTCAAGTCTGGGACAAAAGTCTCAGAATGAGAGACAGGAAATTACAATTTGTAGAAAGCTTTAAATTTCAAATGGTAGAAGACTTGGATGCTTGATACCTTGAATGGAGATACTTAATGTATTATGTTACGTTTCTGTCTATCCATTGTCCTCGACACCATTTTCATGGTTGGAAAAAAAGGTGGCATGAGTAATAGAATAATTTGTTGGTATATGGTATCCATGTCCAACTAGCAGGTTTCATCTGACCTTGACCTCATTTCATGATTCATTGGACAATGTTGAGGTTTGGTCCATTTCCCGTATTATAAGGCTATAAACATCAGATCAAGGACATCAGGCTTTTAATATTGTATTTAAAGGTGTACATATTTGTTTAGCAGTTTTCATATCACACCTCGGTATCATGGTATTCACTTGAGAACAGTAAAAGTAACACCAAGATGGTAATAAGCTTAGTGTATAAGTTTAAAAATATTTTGATGAGGCAAACTAAAGTTTGAATTCATATAGGAAATATTTAAACCACTCATCAATATGCCATTTCTGTTGTTCTAATGTTGCTGGTATATTGGTAAATACTATGGATTCAGTTATTTTTTAATGGTACAGATTTTCAATGACTTGAATCATATTTTTGTAGATATGCGATTTCCTGGTTTTGACAAATTCTATCTTGTTCAACACCTGAATTGGTGGCTCACAAAAATTTACTAACAATTAGTCAACATTCTCGTTTATAATAATGGACAGTAAACATAACATTTTGAAATTTCATATTCTTTTATTTCATATTTATTTATAAATAAAATTTCAACCTATAATATCCTGGTTTATTAAAATAAGCTTAGCGATAACAATTAAACTTAACAATAACAGTAAAACCCATAATAGCTGAAACTATCTTCCTATACACAGGTAGATTACTCCATCATCTAACAGTAAAACCAATAATAGCTGAAACTATCTTCCTATACACAGGTAGATATCTCCATTATTTAACAGTAAAACCAATAATAGCTGAAACTATCCTCCTATACAAAGATAGATAACTCCATTATTTAACAGTAAAACCAATAATAGGTGAAACTATCTTAAATGTTAATCATCCTATACAAAGATAGATAACTCAATTATTTTATAAGTGACTATACTGTAACTACAATTTTTTCTTAAATCCTTCTTCAAAAAAATGCAAAACTTTTATATTACATTGTATTATCAAAATCAGTCGGTTGGTGTATTATATATATATGTATTGACTAGAACATACCCTATCGTCTAACACAACATTCACTCAAACAGGAAGTTCACCTTGACAAAGCTACTTACTGATAAGACCAGGTTACAAAATTGTAAAATAATTTCCTGTTTTAATCAAATTATATACTCAAACTTTATCATAATATCATTAATGTGTTTAAAAAAAAGTTTTTTAAAAGGTTAACTTTGGTCTCATTAAGGAAGTCTTTCAAAGATTTGTGACATATTTTTTTCTTCAAAATTCCTCTTAAAATGCATAAAGTTTACAGCAATATAGATAGTGGAGTAATTTTATACTGAGCCAAAAAAGTTTAGCAACACTTTTTTTTCAATTTTTCTTTTGTTGTTTCTGCAATTTTTTTTAAAACATCATTGATATAATCCTTAGATTTACCTGTAATTTTTAACAGTCTTACTTTTTTTCTGGATGATTGATTTCGCGTCATTTTAGCTTTCCATGTGAAATTGATGTTTTAACTTCTGTACCTGTACTTTTAAAACAAAATTTTATTTTTTTTGTTCACTAACGTTCAAAAACACACCATTGGTAAGAAAAACACAAAAAAGTTTTAAAAAATTGCATGGGCCTGACTTGGCCTTCCCGAAAATGATCATTAGAAGGCTATTGGGATGGTTGATGCCAGAATGAGTGTTTCTGATGTCGTGGCTTGATTAAATGTGCATAAGTCAACAGTTTAGTGACTAACAAACAGATATCGACAAATTGCAACTGCACGGAATAGGTTGATATGTCGTACACCATGAAAAACTATCATCGAGGGAGGAGCGCTACTTTCACTTTGCATCAACACGTGATAAGTTTTTTCCTGCCACAACAGTATTGCATTGACTAAGGACAGCTGCTGGTGTGTCTGGCAATCCTTCATTGATGCACTTAGGGCATGACCGAGAAATTGATTTTGAATAACACTATACTCATTTTTGCATTTTGACCCTCCCACACTCCATACAAAGAAAATCCTAATGAATATGAGTGATAAACATTCATGTCGCTTCTGACTTGTCATAACTATTTTTTTTTTTTTTTTATTAAAATCATATATTGTTACAATTTTGTAATAAAATAAAATTTCATATTTTTGTTGCTAAACTTTTTGGCTCAGTATATTTGTGTTTTTTTAACACACAATAGTATCAAAGGGTCAGAAATATAACAAAAAATAATAAATCTATGAAAATGTAGTTATAAATGTTTGTATGAAAAAAGAAATTATTTCACAATCATCACTTTTCAAATTTAGATTTTTTTTATGAAAAGTTTAATATTTCAACCCTCTTCAATCATAGAAGTTAGAACATGATCACAGATGAAAATGAACATATGTTAATATCAGTTTGTGGTTATACAAATACTTATTTATATTTTAAATAATAAAATAAGCACTTTTCAATTTAAACAATTTTCATACATTTATAAAAGTTTTGTTTATTGTATATAAGAAACTGCTATGCTGGGCACAGCTGTATAAGACTGCAGAGGTCCAACCCTGAACAGTTGGGACAAAAATAGACACTACAACTACATCATAGTTTAATATGAACCCCCAAAAAATGTTTGCTGTCGTATAAATATGGAACACAACCCAAATGACCAGATTAAAATATTATGACTTATCAATGTATAATGTTAAGGGGGCTTGCGGGTATAAATCTTTTTTTTTTCTAACATAGGAATTGCTATTTTTTTCTATAAATAAACTTTTTCCTATCCCTAATAGAAAGATAAAATAAAAATATGGGGTCACCATTTATATAAGCTCACACACAATCAGCCTTCAAAAGAAACATGCATTTCTGTTTATGTAATTTTTTCTGTTGAACTAATAGGAGAAAAAAAATTGATATTTTAATACAAAAAGAACTAAATTACAGAAATTGGATGAATAAAAAAGATATTTCAATTTTAATGCAAAAAAATGGCATTTTTTTCACCACAGGGAGATAATTTGAGGCTTTTTCAATAAAGTAAACATTTTAAAAGTCATCTGGGGCCAAAACAAATTGATTTATTTAGGTTTAGTTTTGTTCTTTATCATAAAGTTACAACTGTTAGGCCACAATTTTTTAATTTGTTGGTTTACAGATTTTCTCCATAAAAAAGTCGGGTCGGTCGGTCGGAAAAAAAAAGAAAAAAAATATAATTCAAAACAGAAAACTAAATAAAAATATATTTCACCTTTCTAATAATATGTTTGTCATACTATTTTTTCATCGTTCTTAAATTTTAGTTTGATGAAATATTATTGCTCAGCTATAAACATCACATTGTCTAATAATTTCCCGTAAAAAAAGGGGGGGGGGGGGTTACACGTACTGACAAAGACGAAATTAAATCGTCATTTCACAAACAAGAAAAACAGATTCACGTCAGTTATTTGACTTAGCTTTTAATCAAAACTTGGTGAAAAATAATAAGCACGAAAACTGATAAAGAAAAAAAAAGTAAAAACGTCTTACGAAAATAAGTTTCAACACACGTGTCAAAAACGTAATAGACTCGTCCACTGGAAAAACGAGAATATCAGGTTAAATAATCTGTTGTCATGCATTCCCGTTTTTTATCCAAATGGACGACATTTTTTTATTATCTATAAAACAAGAAAATATCAAATGATTTGTTAAAATTCAGTATTTTAACTTGATGTCTTGAACTTCCACCTGTCCACATTTGGACAAGTCTATTTATATGAGAACATGCATCTTATGGACTAATGACAAATAAGGGAAACGAACTTATTGTGTAATTGGTTTTAAACACAGGTTTCGTTCCGCAAAATTATTTGTGCAAACGACATTTCAAGGTCATTCATAATTGATTTGTCTATTTTTAGACACGTAAACTGAAAGTTTCATTTTTCACAACAGAAAGTGTCATCACTTCTGTTAGTGATTTATGCATTTCATTTCATAAAAAAGGATATTTTAATTATTTTTCAGGGATAATGCATTTGTTAGGGTCGGCGAGAATAAAAAAAAAAGCCTGAAAATTTGATTTATTTTTATTTTGGAAATCAACAAAATCGGGTCGGCGGATCCGTAAACCAACAAATTAAAAAATCCTGGCCTTAGTGTAATAAATAAAATTTGTAATGAAAAAAAAATGTTAAAATATTTACTGAATTTTTTGTACCTGCAAGTCCCCTCAACAATGAAGATGCTGTTAAATGAGGGGGACAAAGAATATCTTTATTATATATATTATAGATGAAGAACATAAATCATACTGTAAAATGATTAAGTTCCAAAGCCTGGAAAAAGTGAGATAAAAAATCATATAACAAATCATTAAAACATGAACACACCAAATGTTCAATCTTTTTGAATCGGAGGTGAAAACTAAAGGAGAAGATGCTTACATAAAACATGTAATGCAAAGCCTGATATAAATTTAACTCAAACATTTTGACTAGAAATTATGACTGATGTATCAAATACAGGGGCTTCCAGCAAAAATATGTGTAATTTAACCATAAGAAAGATAAACTCAAACCTGATTTCTAACGAAAATATGTTCAGCTTGTGACCAAAAATAATTATGCAAAACACCCTCAACGTACATACTGTTTGACTTCAAATGAAAAGCCTCATTGCTTAAAACACTGCATATATAACAAACACACTTCACATACTGCATATAACAATATCACAATAATAGTCGTATACTGTAAGTTCAGAAATTATTACAAGTTTGTTTTTTTGCCATTAATATCACTCTGTGTGTACCACAATTGGAAGAACTCAGATTCTGATATTGGTTACATATATCTGTATTATGTATGCAGATTAGCAGAAATCCAAATAACTTATCTAGCATTTTTCTCTAATCTTCATAAATAGCAATAATAAATGGAAGCAATAATTTCTGAATTTACAGTATACTGTGACTTCTTCTATTTTTGTGGAATAACCGGTAGGAAAACATCAATTTTCTGGTTTTGCCAAAATCTACATAATATAATCTTTATGGCAAATTTGTTATTCTTTGAACATTTAATTTCTTGGTTGACCTGCAACCACAAATTCCATGAAAAATTGATATACAATGCATGATTTCTGAATAAAAGATGCCATTTCATAACCATGTCCAGATATCTTGCACCAAACCTATGGCAGAGTTAACAACAGCTTTTCCCAATGACATCACTGGTACTATCATTATAAGGAGGACAAAACCAGCTAGATATATTTTGGCTCTGTGAGGTTGTAGATTGTTTCTTTGTCCTAGAATCCTGTTTCTGATGTCCTCTTGACTCTGGGCTAATGCTGTTCTCCTGTGAGGTAGTGGACTAAACCTGTCGTTTAGATACTTCCTCTGTTCCCGTAGTCTGGCTCGGTACTCTTCAGGGTAAAAATTCTTCAAAGTTTTAACCAGTTCTGTAATAAAACAACATGGTATATCAATCAATGGAGAAAACATTGTAATAGAATTGACAATGAAAATGGAGAATGTGTCAAAAGAGATAACAACTCAACCAAAATGCAGATAACAGCCCAAGGTCACCAACAGGTCTTCAATACACAAATAGAAAATCTAGCTCCCAGAAGCAGGCTCCAGCTATCCTTTCTAAAGGGTTAAACATATCCACTAAAACAAGCCAAAGTTATAGCCTTTCAGGCTTATTTTCAAACTGGAATGACAGACTTTTAAAAAAAAGCAAGACACAATTTGGTGATTTTTTTTTTTTATAAAATTATGAATAATCTTCATATTACTTTTATTCATGCACACCAAACTTCTGATTAAAAAAATACATATTTCTTGATATGCAATGTAAAATTCATTCATGATTTTAATTTTTTGTGAAACATTTCTCCCTTTGGGAATTCCCATATCTAATACGTTGATTCATAACAGTACAGGGAGATAACTCTAGAAAAATCAGTGAATGTTTTATTCATGTTCCATTGTTTAGGAAATATTAAGCTTCTCATTGATCATAAATGATGTTCAAACTGCTATATATGCAATGAAATTCTTCCAATAAAGTTTGTGGTTCAAGTTTGTTGGAAATTTTATTATTTTTGTCAGGGTCAATGTAAATATTTTTAAAATTTAAAGAGCCAAATCAATTTTAGTCTCGAAAGGTACCAGGGTACCAACTTAAATCAGTAAAAAATGTTGTGTTTCCATATCAATTATCATTTTCAGAGTGATTTCTCTTTGTGTGTCTCGTATAATGTAAACTACTTATTTATCCCAGATACTTTTGAGGGATCCAGCACACTTTCAATCAATTAATTTTTGAGATATTATAATTTTGATGATTTATTTCAAGATGAAAGTTTGATTAATCTGCTTTACATCCAAGTTATATCACATAATATATAAACAGTTTGTAAAAATAAATTGCAATAAACTGTTTCTGAATCTAAAGGATTGTGGGTAATTTTATTGTTATGAAAATAATGTCAAGTCATTGGTTGAATTCACATTGTTTATGAAGTTGTTAGCCAATCACAATGTTTTATTGTACACTTTTGAAAATATTTCCCAGAATTCATTAAATTCCGAACCAAGGAATTTAAATATTATCCCAATATTGTAATAACAAACCTATTTTCTTGATACACTGTACAATCAGCTGTCTACACATTGGACATGGAGTATTGTAAACATTCTTGTGACCAACACGTCTCAGACATGCTTCACACATCACATGGTCACATGGAGAGCAAGCATGGGGTTCACAAAACAAGTCAAAGCAGACGGGACATAAATGTTCATCTGGGAAATCAACAAACCAGGTTTCATACTACAACATGAAATATAAAGACATTGTTAGTCCTGTAAGGAGCAGACTGACAATTCCAGCAATGTGACTTATTTGTAGATAAATTCTTGGAGGGTTGAGATCTCACAAACATGTTTAACCACACAGCTTTTTTGCTCCTGTCCCAAGTCAGGAGCCTCTGACCTTTGTTAGTCTTGTATTATTTTATTTTAGTTTCTTGTGTACAATTTGGAAATTATGTTTAAACATATTTATTTAAAGTGGATTGGGAAACAAGTTTTGCAACTTATATTATTCCTTTCCACTTTGCGGGTGCGAGTGCTGCCTTGTAACGGCATTAGCCTGCTCTTTTTCGAAATCTACCTGGGTGTCTTTAACGTGCAAGAGATATGGCTCTCTCTTAACACGGGTCAGCCATTTATCGTCCCTGTCCGACGGACTATCATCGTTTCCTCAAGACCATACTCGCAAATGGTGTCAAGGGAGAACCGAAAATTAAGTCCCTGAAATTTTCATCCCAGACGGTAACAATTATCATCATCTAAGGGCAATAACTCATATACGGAGTAAACTGCTAACTTTGTGATTGCCCATTTATTCATGCATTTGTAAATATGTTTGTTCATGCATAATTTGTTATATTGTTGTACTACAATGTATCATGCCTCATGTGAGGCCTTTAGTGAAATAAAATGTTTCAATGTATCAATGTTTCAATGATTGTGATCATCAAATAGCAAAAGTATGATTAAAGACTATAGATTTTTATTGATCTTTTGTGAGGTTGGTTTGTTGTCTTATTGACTTTTAATACCTAGAAACAGGATTTTAGTGCAATTTTCATGATTTTGGGCATAAACTGTAAATAATATTGGCCTATTAGATAAAAATGTAATATTAAAACTACATACCACATTTTCAGTCTTTGGCAGTTCTTTTTTCTCTTTTCTTTTTCCTAAAATGAATCAAACATACTTACATAAATTAGACTGTTCCTTTATTCGTTTAAATTGTTTGACATTGTCTTATCTGGGCCTTTTATAGCTGACTATGCGGTATGGGCTTTGCTCATTGTTGAAGGTCGTACGATGACCTATAGTTGTTGATGTCTGTGTTATTTTGGTCTCTTGTGAACAGTTGTCTCATTGGCAATCATACAACAAAACTATTTTCACTTTCGGACGGTGGTCACAAGCCGGTCAGGAAGGTGACCTGCCATCCTTGTGGTGGCAGGTGTTATAGCCAGTCTAGTGTCGCCATTAAAGCATTCACCCGAAACCAAACTTAGTTATACTATACCTCTTCTGGTCATGGGTGTCTAAAAAAATGAAATTAAACATTGAGACAAGGTAATCAAGTAAACAGGGAAACATTCATATCTACTTGTGTCACATTTGAAAAATCATAATTAGAGCTAATACTGCTATGGTTATTATTGAGAAATTAAATTAATATTGTGTACCCTTGTTTTCCCTTCTTGATCTCCTGTTTGGTCTCCTCCTACTTCTCCTCTCAGAGAATGTCAGAAAATCAACAGGTATATCCACATCCACATCTATGTCTCCATCATCTTCATCTGCCACAGGACTTTCATCAAATAAATTTGGCACAGGATTTTCATCAAATGAAATTGGCACAAGACTTTCATCTTCTCTATTTGGTGCACGACTTTCCTCAAATAAAGACTGATCTCCCACTATCAAATCTACTGAACTCTGAAGCCTGCTATTACTTGGCGCCTGGCTTTCTAACTCTTCAGGAAGAATTTCTGCATTAGTTGCTATAAAGTGTTGATGATCAAGCCTACTTGAATCTGAGTGGGTTATGTTTTCCTGATAAGTATCAAATGGTTCCGATAGGATTACATTTGTTTGTTGTTCCACCAGAAGGCCATTAGTTTCTTCTACAGATGTACTATTGATAATTTGACTAGATCCAGTAAGAACAGTTGAACTGAAATCTTGTAGTAAATGGTGTGTATTACTGGTGATAGTATAATCTTCACCAGAATCACTTTGTAAATGAGTGACATTAGTACTGTTGTGTTCATTGCCACTAGGAAGAGAATGCATTTGAAAAGTATCACAGTTGGTTTTGAAAGACATGGCCATAGTTGTCTGCCCGAAATCCTGAACTCTCTCAAGTTTTTCATTGCTTTTGTCTTGTTCAAGATTACTGTCATTCCATTCATCCATTTCATCATTATGTGTCATTAAAACATTTTCCTCAGCAACTCTTAAACAGGAAAATGTCACTGCTTTATCTACACAATGGTCTTTTGACGGAGCCTGAAAGCCATTGAGATCATTCTGGGACATTTCTTTGTACGGATCAAAGATTGTTCTTTTTGACTCAGATGTGGGTTCATCTAAACATTCTGCATCCCTAATCTTGATAAAATCTTCTGGGCAAAAATCAGAGATTGTATCATCAATATCTGATCCATAATCATCAACCCGATCAATCATGACTTCATCATTAATCACAGATTGATCATTATTATTGATCATATAGCAATCATGATTGGGTGAATCTGTTTTGTGTTGTGCCACCATTTTAGGACTGACTGGAAGTTCATTAGAGTTAACAACATGAGCACCCAGCAAAGAAGTTACATGCTGATGATCCATACCAATCAATGTTCTACTAAATGTATTGGTTCCATCAGGATAAATCCTAGGTGTGAATACCTGATGCAGGCTTTCACTTGAAGGTGTTAATACCTGATGCAGGCTTCCAATAGTGGCATTATCTGGAGAAATACATGACGTGACTGCTAAAATCTTTTTATCCACTCTGTCTCTAAGTATATGAACAGGTGGCAGTTGATTATTGTCACATTGTTGACATGTAAGTATCTTGATAAAGTTGAATGATCCCAGTTTACCATTACACTTTGGACAACACAACTTCCCTTTCTGCCACGATTCCTACAAATAAACGAAATGTCAAAATATGATTTGTGTTTATCTTTCAAAGTATTGAGATCACACCCAGTTTTAGTGGTAAGTATTGAGATCACACCCAGTTTTTAGTGGTAAGTATTGAGATCACACCCAGTTTTTAGTGGTAAGTATTGAGATCACACCCAGTTTTTAGTGGTAAGTATTGAGATCACACCCAGTTTTTAGTGGTAAGTATTGAGATCACACCCAGTTTTTAGTGGTAAGTATTGAGATCACACCCAGTTTTTAGTGGTGTTCGTTTTGCTGAGTCTTTAGTTTTCTATGTTGTGTTTTGTATACTGTTGCTTTTCATTTCATTTGGTCTTTTTTCTTTTTTGCCATAGTAATGATAGTGTTGTCAGTTTATAGGTTTAAGTTTCCCTTTGGTACCTTTCACCTTTCATCTGTTTTGAGAATTTTAAGTGTATCTGTATCTGGATTTATTCCCTATAAAGCACACATATATTCAAAAGTAAAAGTAAACCATTATAGGACAAGGTATGGCCTTCAACACAGAGCCTTGGCTCACATCCAACAGCAAGCTATAAAGGGCCTAAAGAATTACTAGAGTAAAACCATTCAAACAGGAATGCATACACTCACAAAAACAAGGGTGGTTCGGGTTCAAAACCCAGGATAGATTGGGAGTTCTAACTATATATCCCTATTCAAATGCATTTATTGTTCAAATACAAGGGAAGGTTACATCCCATGGACCCCCCTCAAACCACCACTGAAAAGCCAGAATAGTGTACCTGACAATACATTGAAATGATAGGACAAAGGGAGACAACTCTAATTAATTGAAAAATATTTAGGTCTTTCCAATTTTCTGTGGAGAGACCTATTGTTTTTCTTCTGATTATTATTTTTTTTTCTCGTTCCATTACATTTCCTGATGTTCCCTTTTTTGTTTCACAAAATGTCACTTAGATTTGTTGCATATGATAAAGAACAGTTATTACAATTTTCAAACTGACCATGTTAAACCAAACACTTTTTATTGTAAGAGTTATCTCCCCAAACACTGTTTTTTTTTAGTACAAATCGCCTTCACAAATGTAAAAGATTACAACAAAATTGTTTCACCAATTTGCTATTCTCATTTGAATATCTTCAGGATCATGAAAATAATTTCTACCAAAGCAATCCCAAGACTACATATGGGAGTTATTTTCCCTTTTTGAAGGGAAAATTTGCAATTGAGTATCAAAGTTTCAAATTAATTTCAGAATTATTTTTTTCTTTCTTGGTATTCAATAACAGAAAAAAGAATAAATTACTTGTCCGCTAAATAGGGGTATTCTTGTCAGATGAAAGACTTTTAGTTATATTTAAAAAATAAGGAAATATGACATTAAATTGGTTCAGTCTTTTTTTTTAAACATCTTTAAAAAGATGTGTGTCTAGGGTGAACGCCACAAGAACCCTGTAATACTAGTACGAGAGTATATCATGTAAACATTCCTTCTCAATAATATGGTGGTACAATGTATTGGAAATCTTTTCATACAGATTGACAACTCATTGTCCAATATGCATGTAATATTTGCCACATGACGCCCATAGTTCTTTCTACCATCATCATCTTATTCTTTGATATTGCTGTCAACATCGATGGTTCACACCCAAACAAAATGGAAGTAATGGACCTTCAGAGCTTCTCTGTTATACACTTGTGAAATATATAGACGAAATTTCTGTATTGAAATGAATATACATCTCACAAACATGATTTTCAAATAACGATTTTGAGTAATCACCTTACAAACCAATATAAACGTATGGCAAGATATAACCATGAAGAAATTTAGTTTTTGTCAGACACAAGAACTCATCACTATCATAAACATATACGTATATATGCATACAATTTAAAATATCAAGAACAAGCGGTCGATGTCGATAGTCCGAACGAAACACTACTAGTCTGCTTTCTCTGGAGCTCATCTTCAATGGCTCTTATACATCAGGAAACTTACATGTATACTAATAATGATTGTTTCAAGAACAACGATGTATGGACGAACTATTCCAAATTCGTCAATATCAGTTATGCATGACTAAAATATAACTTTTATTACAACTACTGTATGACTTATTTGGATTAATGATGGCTATCATGTTCAACATTGCACAAATATTATCATAGAATTAAAATAAAATCCTCAAAAATCCTTTAAAAAAAAGAATGCCTTAGCTTAGATAATTGGTATTTTTTCACAAAAAGTTTGTGTAAATGATTGTCAAATGAATTTAATTATGTAAGAATAAAATGTTAAAAAGAAACTAAAACTAGAGGCTCTAAAGAGCCTGTGTCGCTCACCTTGGTCTATGTGAATATTAAACAAAGGACGCAGATGGATTCATGACAAAATTATGTTTTTGTGATGGTGAAGTGTTTGTACATCTTATTTTACTGAAGATTCTTGCTGCTAACAATTATTTCTATCTATATTAAACTTGGCCCAGTAGTTTCAGTGGAAAATGTAAGTAAAAATTTACAAATTTCAGGAAAATTGTTAAAAATTGACTATAAAGGACAATAACTCCTAAAGGAAGTACACCACTAATTCATGGTCCCATTGCTTTCTATGTTAAATTCCTCCGTTTCAAAAAGGCACACCTCTTTTATTTTAAGTTCAAATAAAATGGCAATCATTGCATTTCAAAGCAACACTTTATGGTGTCTTGTACTGAAAAAATCAACATACCTTGCATGGCATATAAGAAAGAACTGGTTCCCGGAAGTTCAGATGTACCAAAACAGGTACTTCAGATCTGACAAACAGACAACATGTACCCTCTTTTTAAAATTTGGTGCAGTTCTTTTAATATTCAAAACTAAAAGTTCAAAAGTGTTCTACAATGATCACCAGTCCTTCAGCTTTCATTTGATACCAAACATACCTAAATATTCTACATATTTTAAAAGTTACACTCATGCGTAGGAACTATTTTGTGTTAAATATGTACTACTTTCTGGTATGTGCTTTCTGGCCGGGCCTGAATTAGTGGTGTTACACCTATAACAGAACCAAAGTTGCTATATTGACTTGAGCATTACTTTTTTTCATTCTATGATATATTTCAAGCAATTAAAAACATATAAAGCTTTAGTCCAAAGACTATTTTATTACTTCAAAGCTCAAATTGGACTGGTAGTAACAAATGGGTTATTCAAAGAAAACTGCATATGTATATTACCAGTGACCAATATACTTTTTTTATTCTCAATATCATTGTTTTATTTATCAATTTCTATTAGGAAAGCTATGCGCTTACTAATAGTCATATTTTTATCAGAAGTTCTTCATTAAATAAAAATATATTAGTCCAAACTTAGGACATAGATGAGAAATTATCCCCCCTTTTTTCTTGAAATTCAAAAAAGGCTTTTTTTTGTATGAACCATAAATTCTGTGGGAAAACATAGATAAATAAGAGCAATTAATATATCCCTCAGCTATATAACTTGCTAAACTGGTTCAAAATTGCATGCACAGTGAGATTTTAGAATTCTTATATGAGTATATACCATTTGCCTAGATTGTAAAAGGCTACCATAAGAAAAAAAATAATCTTGAAAATCAGAAAATTATTTTGACCAAGAGCTTTTCTGTTCCTTATACAAGTCATAAAATACATGTTTTATGGATTTCAATCAGAAAAAATGCAAATATAAGAACTTGGAGTCAATTCCTGACTGCATGCATGTTGTATGACCATAAACGGCTAACATACTTGAGTATGCCAATTTAAGAGCTTAAATTTCCTATAAGCAGGTTGGTTGACCAAAAAAAGATGATTAAACATGATAACTAACATCATATTTGACTTAATTTCATTGGAATAGGTACAACTTCTAAAAATTGGATTTCTGGTGATTCTCTGTAATAGGAAGTACACCACTAATTCATGGTCCCATTGCTTTCTATGTTAAATTCCTCCGTTTCAAAAAGGCACACCTCTTTTATTTTAAGTTCAAATAAAATGGCAATCATTGCATTTCAAAGCAACACTTTATGGTGTCTTGTACTGAAAAAATCAACATACCTTGCATGGCATATAAGAAAGAACTGGTTCCCGGAAGTTCAGATGTACCAAAACAGGTACTTCAGATCTGACAAACAGACAACATGTACCCTCTTTTTAAAATTTGGTGCAGTTCTTTTAATATTCAAAACTAAAAGTTCAAAAGTGTTCTACAATGATCACCAGTCCTTCAGCTTTCATTTGATACCAAACATACCTAAATATTCTACATATTTTAAAAGTTACACTCATGCGTAGGAACTATTTTGTGTTAAATATGTACTACTTTCTGGTATGTGCTTTCTGGCCGGGCCTGAATTAGTGGTGTTACACCTATAACAGAACCAAAGTTGCTATATTGACTTGAGCATTACTTTTTTTCATTCTATGATATATTTCAAGCAATTAAAAACATATAAAGCTTTAGTCCAAAGACTATTTTATTACTTCAAAGCTCAAATTGGACTGGTAGTAACATATGGGTTATTCAAAGAAAACTGCATATGTATATTACCAGTGACCAATATACTTTTTTTATTCTCAATATCATTGTTTTATTTATCAATTTCTATTAGGAAAGCTATGCGCTTACTAATAGTCATATTTTTATCAGAAGTTCTTCATTAAATAAAAATATATTAGTCCAAACTTAGGACATAGATGAGAAATTATCCCCCCTTTTTTCTTGAAATTCAAAAAAGGCTTTTTTTTGTATGAACCATAAATTCTGTGGGAAAACATAGATAAATAAGAGCAATTAATATATCCCTCAGCTATATAACTTGCTAAACTGGTTCAAAATTGCATGCACAGTGAGATTTTAGAATTCTTATATGAGTATATACCATTTGCCTAGATTGTAAAAGGCTACCATAAGAAAAAAAATAATCTTGAAAATCAGAAAATTATTTTGACCAAGAGCTTTTCTGTTCCTTATACAAGTCATAAAATACATGTTTTATGGATTTCAATCAGAAAAAATGCAAATATAAGAACTTGGAGTCAATTCCTGACTGCATGCATGTTGTATGACCATAAACGGCTAACATACTTGAGTATGCCAATTTAAGAGCTTAAATTTCCTATAAGCAGGTTGGTTGACCAAAAAAAGATGATTAAACATGATAACTAACATCATATTTGACTTAATTTCATTGGAATAGGTACAACTTCTAAAAATTGGATTTCTGGTGATTCTCTGTAATAGGAAGTACACCACTAATTCATGGTCCCATTGCTTTCTATGTTAAATTCCTCCGTTTCAAAAAGGCACACCTCTTTTATTTTAAGTTCAAATAAAATGGCAATCATTGCATTTCAAAGCAACACTTTATGGTGTCTTGTACTGAAAAAATCAACATACCTTGCATGGCATATAAGAAAGAACTGGTTCCCGGAAGTTCAGATGTACCAAAACAGGTACTTCAGATCTGACAAACAGACAACATGTACCCTCTTTTTAAAATTTGGTGCAGTTCTTTTAATATTCAAAACTAAAAGTTCAAAAGTGTTCTACAATGATCACCAGTCCTTCAGCTTTCATTTGATACCAAACATACCTAAATATTCTACATATTTTAAAAGTTACACTCATGCGTAGGAACTATTTTGTGTTAAATATGTACTACTTTCTGGTATGTGCTTTCTGGCCGGGCCTGAATTAGTGGTGTTACACCTAAAGGGGTCAACTGACAATTTTGTTCATGTTGATTTATTTGTAGATCTTACTGTGCTGAACAATAATGATGTTTACAGTTCATCTCTATCTATAATAATATTCAAGATAATGACCAAAAACAGCAAAATTTCCCTAAAATTACCAATTCAGGGGCAGCAACCCAACAACAGGTTGTAGGATTCATCTGAAAATTTCAGGGCAGTTAGATCTTGCCTAGATATACAATTTTACCCCATGTCAGATTTGCTCTAAAAGGTTTGGTTTTTGAGTTATAAGCAAAAAACTGCATTTTACCCCTATGTTCTATTTTTAGCCATGGCAGCCATCTTGGATAGTTGGCCGGGTCACGCCACACATTTTTTTAACTAGGAACCCCAATAATGATTGCGGCCAAGTTTGGTTTTATTTGGCTTAGTAGTTTCAGAGGAGAAGATTTTTGTAAAAGATTACTAAGATTAACGAAAAATGGTTAAAAATTGACTATAAAGGGCAATAACTCCTAAAGGGGTCAACTGACCATTTTGGTTATGTTGACTTATTTGTAGATCTTACTTTGCTGAACATTATTGCTGTTTACAGTTTATCTCTATCTATAATAATATTCAAGATAATAACCAAAAACATAAAAATTTCCCTAAAATTACCAATTCAGGGGCAGCAACCCAACAACGGGTTGTCGGATTCATCTGAAAATTTCAGGGCAGTTAGATCTTGCCTAGATAAACAATTTTATCACTTGTCAGATTTGCTCTAAAAGGTTTGGTTTTTGAGTTATAAGCAAAAAACTGCATTTTACCCCTATGTTCTATTTTTAGCCATGGCAGCCATCTTGGTTGGTTGGCCAGGTCACGCCACACATTTTTTTAACTAGGAGCCCCAATAATGATTGCGGCCAAGTTTGGTTTTATTTGGCCCAGTAGTTTCAGAGGAGAAGATTTTTGTAAAAGATTACTAAGATTAACGAAAATGGTTAAAAATTGACTATAAAGGGCAATAACTCCTAAAGGGGTCAATTGACCATTTTGGTTATGTTGACTTATTTGTAGATCTTACTTTGCTGAACATTATTGCTGTTTACAGTTTATCTCTATCTATAATAATATTCAAGATAATAACCAAAAACATTAAAATTTCCCTAAAATTACCAATTCAGGGGCAGCAACCCAACAACGGCTTGTCGGATTCATCTGAAAATTTCAGGGCAGTTAGATCTTGCCTAGATAAACAATTTTACCACTTGTCAGATTTGCTCTAAAAGGTTTGGTTTTTGAGTTATAAGCAAAAAACTGCATTTTACCCCTATGTTCTATTTTTAGCCATGGCAGCCATCTTGGTTGGTTGGCCAGGTCACGCCACACATTTTTTTAACTAGGAACCCTAATAATGATTGCAGCCAAGTTTGGTTTTATTTGGCCCAGTCGTTTCAGAGGAGAAGATGTTTGTAAAAGATTACTAAGATTAACGAAAAATGGTTAAAAATTGACTATAAAGGGCAATAACTCCTAAAGGGGTCAACTGACCATTTTGGTTATGTTGACTTATTTGTAGATCTTACTTTGCTGAACATTATTGCTGTTTACAGTTTATCTCTATCTATAATAATATCTAAGATAATAAGTGAAAATGGACAGAATTTCCCTAAAATTACCAATTCAGGGGCAGCAACCCAACAACGGGTTGTCGGATTCATCTGAAAATTTCAAGGCAGATAGATCTTGACCTGATTTACAATTTTACCCTGACAGATTTGCTCTAAATGCTTTGGTTTTTCAGTTATAAGCCAAAAACTGCATTTTACCCCTATGTTCTATTTTTAGCCATGGCGGCCATTTTGTTTTGTTTGTCGGGTCACGCCATACATTTTTTAAACTAGATACCCCAATGATGATTGTGGCCAAGTTTGGTTTAATTTGGCCCAGTAGTTTCAGAGGAGAAGATTTTTCTAAAAGTTAACGACGACGGACGACGACGGACGACGGACGCCAAGTGATGAGAAAAGCTCACTTGGCCCTTCGGGCCAGGTGAGCTAAAAAAAATCATGTATGTTGTATTTTTTTGTCAATTGAAAACTTTAAAATTGCAATAGTTTTATTAGCATTTAAACACAGCCAGATTTGAATACAAGTTAAGAAATTCCGGTAAAGTCAATGATACCAAACAGATGTACAATGGTATATCAAATTGGGTAATATTGCATTTAGTTTTTATTAAAGATTAAAACTACTATTTTTTACTTCATATTTGAATCTTAACGCCAATTGCCGCTAAAAAAAGTAATCAAAAATAGTTTCTTTTTATTTTTATACATTTTCGGATTTTCGAATCTGAATTTTATTTTCAATTAATTTACACAATTTAATTTTTGAATCTTTATTCTCATCGTTTATTGAATCTTAGTGTATTAACATCGTGACATCATACTCTTTCTAATCCTTTCTGTTTATCCTTTCCAAATAACAACATTTATACCTGTGTACGCTTGAACTCACACCTGCGGCTAAATAGCTACAAGGTAAACGAATTGACCTCAAGCCGAGAAATATACAGTGACCTTTACAAAATAATATACACACTTTGCTCACACATTAGTTGCATTGAAATGATTATCAAAACAATAACGGTAAATAGAACTGAAATATTTTCAGTTCAATATCAGTATAAATGTTCAATAAATATTTTATGAATAAAATTTCAACAATAATTAATTAAATTTATTCAAAAACATTTACTAGAGATAATTTTATAGGAGTTTAATTCAATCAATACAAAACGGTATATACATATTCATTTTCGTTCATTATTATATTGTGGTTAATAACTACGACCATTCGTCAGCTGTGCGCTTTTAATTACGTATATATTGTCGATAAGCTATAAGAGTTAAACAGATTTTATTTTTTCCCAGAATTCAATAAATCGGGCTAATACGTCACAACCCACTCAAGAATTCAACCAAAAAAGTTACAGATACTTGATTTTCTCCGTTATTAGAAGGTATATAAATTTAAAACTTTGCAAATGTGTTTTTTATGTTAAGATGAACATAATTAGATGATAAGTAAAAAATCGTGGAATTTCCCTTTAAAGATTAATACATTTTCACAATTTTGTAAAACTTCTATATTTTGGGGCCAAAAAAGGGTCTTACTGAACCTACTCCATTTTGTTATCTTGGGTGAACATGGAGGTAAAGTATATGTTGACATTGCCAGAAAAATAGTAGTATTCACAGCAAAACAAGTCAACAAAACTGAAATGAGGTAAGCCATACCTTGATGACTGCCTCAGACACCCAATCAGGCATATTGTCTTCTCTTATATACCATACTGTGCTATTGTCACATACTGAAACATATAAATTACAACATACTGAATTATATAAATCATTATGTCTACACTGTATCAACTCTTTTTCTATTGTAGCTTACTGTCAACCAATTATGTCTAAATGTTTAACCAGGGGAAAGAGTTGAACTTGAATAGTGCTTGTTCAAATTTTTTTAAAATCTTTAGGGTAGCTTTAGGCACAATTTGAGTAGGTTTACAGAAAAGCAAGTATTTTTGTGTTGATATTGAATTTGAATTTTGATATAAACCATTTTAAATTATCATGACTATAATCTAGACTCTTTTAACCGTCACGTCTTAAAAATAATCTAACCTTTGAATCCTGCTTTGTAACTATCTACAAGCTGATCTTCCTTCACAACAGGATTCCTACACACTCTACACTGCAGATAGACAGACATTCTATAAACCTGGAATAAATATGATAATATAAGTTAGTTACTCTCACAGCAACTTGAAACCAGATGCTCTGCAGGGCACAGCTTTATATGACCGCAGAGGTCAAACCTGAACGGTTGGGGCAAGTATGGACACAACTTTTAAGCTGGATACAGCTCTGAATTTGGATTGTGATTAAATAGTTGACACAGCATAGGTTTCTGACACAGAATGAATGAGGTCTAATGAACTTAAATTTTTTTTTTGGCTTTTGAGCAATTTACTATGCTGCTGAATAGTAATCCTCTCTGGCTCTCAAAGAAGAAATATTTGAAGAATTTTTTTTTTTTAATTCTGAAATCTGAACATGCTGAAATGAGAGAAAAAAATTGACCCTCACCCCAATTTTTTATTTCACTTCCCCCTTTCCCTTATTCCAAAAATTATTCTCAACTCAAATTTCTAATGGAGTTTGCAACAATAACTACTCATTTAAATACATCATAAAATATTAAAATATAAAATTTCATACAGTCATGGTTAAAACTAATATTAATTAATAGTAACTTCTAAAAAAATAAATGGGGAATGTGTCCAAAAGGACACAGATGATGCCCCTCTAGCATATAATGTTATAAAGGGACATAACTCAAGAACTGTAAAATTGAAGCTACCAAAATTGAACTTAAACTGAGTTTAGAGGTAATAAGCATTATATACACATTTCATTAAATTTAGTTGAGACAAACAGAAACTAAAAAATTTTGCAATTTTTCCACTTGTAAAGGCGCATAACCCTAGAATGGTAATCAAAGTGCTTGTAATCACTGAATGGTAAAGATTGCTTTAATTTATCAGTTGGTAGTAAAGTGAAAATTGCATTGTATATATATTGTAGAATTGGTTTAAGTTTATTCAACTTCTATTCTGGAAAAAGAAAGATAACTCCAATTTTCAAAGAAGATTATATAAAGCATTAGTTTTAGGTGATTCAACAACCATTCTGGACAAAGAAAGATAGCTCCAATTTATTGACTTGAAACTACAAAAATGTTTGTTTCTGGCCCTTTTTTTGGCCCTTTATTCATGTTATTCCTAAACTGTTTGCCCCATAACCCTTAAAATATATATCTTAACCTTCTACTTATGGTTTTCAACATTGTGGTACAATTTCAGACCAATTGAAATACTTATACACAACTTATCATCTTTAATACTTATTGTTCTGACACTAGATAAATGCTATTTATGGGCCGTTTGGGCCCCTAATTCCTTAACCTTAGGGACCATAACCCCCAAAATCAATCCCAACCTTTCTTTTGTGGTTATAAGCATTGTCTTATTTTTATTGATTTCTGTTTTCTTATACTAAAGTTATTATACGGAAACCATCCGTCTTCGGACGACGCTGACAACAACGACGCCAACCACATGATACCAAAATACTACCACACATTCTCTGGGGAATATATAGAGAATAATACATGGCAAAATCCGTATCATATGTTGTATCATCCCGAGACACCAATATCAGCCCAAGGGCCTTTAGGCCCGAGGGATGATATTGGTCGATGGTGATACAGCATGAAATATGGATTTTGCCATGTTTTTATACACTTTATCATATATTTCAAAAGGAGAGTTATATTATACATGTTATATGAACTGTTCACTGGGTCACCTTCAGTTCTACTTTTGTCTTGTCTTAAAAGCCTTAAAAGAACTGCTCAGTTACTTATCCAAAGCACCTGGGTTACCTTACAATTTGCGTGCTGTTGTTTATAAAATATATTGTTTATTGTTGTATTTTTTTGTGCGTTTTGTGATTTTTACAGTTGCATTTAGTGTGCCAAAAATTATGAAAACTTGACGTTCATGATGTCACAGGTACATACCAAACAATGACGTCATTCAATAAATTGCATCACGCTCGAATGACCCTACCTATTTTTAGGGGGAAAAAATTCTTAAGCTTTATACATAATAAAAACTATGTAAAAAAAAAAAAGAAAAAAAAGAAGGGGTGTGATAAAGGGTATTCATGCAATAAAGGGTAGGGGTGTGATAAAGGGTATGCAGTAAAGGGTGCGCATCAAAGTTGCGCGATATGGATTAAACAGCAGGCTATTTATCACATATTCAAAACTACTGTATTTACTACTAAACATATGATAAAACAATATAATAGTTTTATCAGGACCTAATTTCAATAATGATTAAGCTAAACCAGATAATATAAAAAAAGAAGATGAAGTATGATTGCCAATGAGAGTTCTGAGACAACTCTCCACAAAAGACTAAAATGTACAGCAATCAACAACCCCTGTGTGGCTTTCAACAATGAGCAAAGCCCATACCACATAGTCAGATATAAAAGGCCTCGAAATGAAAAGGTAAAACAATTCAAACAAGAAAACTAAAGGCCTTATTTACATAAAGTTTAAGAAAGAACAAAATACTAATATTTTTTTTTTTTACTTTTTGTCCAGCATGTCCAGTGGCAAACATTTCAGATTGAGAGTTTATCATGTTTATTAGCAATAAATACAATACGCAAGTCCAGAAGAAGGGGTTGACCAGAATGAAGGTGGTTGGAACTTGGAACTGAAACTTGTCCATTTTGATGACATCAACTTTATTTTATCTGAGTTTTACAACAACTTCAATGAAGCATTCAATAAAGAACCTACATGTAGTATCGATTGAGCCTTGGTTTTATAATTTACATGTTCATATGATCTATGATTATGTAGAGTTTCATATAAACAGGGTTAGGGTTAAACTAGTCCAAGATTACTCTGACATCCAATGGCTGTTTTGCAAGACAACCTGGGGCCATAGGACGTCAGAGCTCATCCCATATCAAAAAGTGGATATTTGCCTATCCAAAATAGATGTGCTGCTTTGTAGCTTCTGGTGCCAACTATTGGCCTTGGAATTATATAAATCGATTATCAATTTGTTCATTTTTCATTCATGTAAGCTTCACCTACCTGCCACCCTTTATTTTTAGTTCACCTGGCCCAAAGGGCCAAGTGAGCTTTTCTCATCACTTTGCGTATGTCGTCGTCGTCTGTTTTAAAACTTTTACAAAAATCTTCTCCTCTGAAACTACTGGGTCAAATCTAACCAAACTTGGCCAGAATCATCATTGGGGTATTTAGTTTAAAAAATGTGTCAGGTGACACGGCCAATCTAGCAAGATGGCTACCATGGCTAAAAATAGAACATAGGGGTAAAATGCAGTTTCTTGCTTATAACTCTTGAATATTATTATAGATAGAGATAAACTGTAAACAGCAATAATGTTAAGCAAAGTAAGACTTACAAATAAGTCAACATGACCGAAATGGTCGGTTGACCCCTTTAGGAGTTATTGCCCTTTATAGTCAAGTTTTAACCATTTTTCATAAATCTTAGTAATCTTTTATAAAAATCTTCTCCTCTGAAACTACTGGGCCAAATGAATCCAAACTTGGCAACAATCATCTTTGGGGTATCTAGTCTAAAAAAAGTGTCTAGTGACCAGGCCATCCAACCAATATTGCAGCCACTGCTAAAAATAGAACATAGGGGTAAAATGCAGTTTTTGCCTTATAACTCAAAAACCAAAGCATTTAGAGGAAATCTGACGTAGGGGAAATTGTTAATCAGGTCAAAATCTATCTGTCCTGAAATTTTCAGATGAATCGGACAACCCGTTGTTGGGTTGCTGCCCCTGAAATGGTAATTTTAAGGAAATTTTGCTGTTTTTGGTTATTATCTTGAATATTATTACAAATGTATAAATAGAGATAAACTGTAAACAGCAATAATGTTAGGCAAAGTAAGATTTACAAATAAGTCAACAAGACCAAAATGGTCAGTTAACCCCTTTAGGAGTTATTGCCCTTTATAATCAATTTTAACCATTTTACGTAAATCTTAGTAATCTTTTATAAAAATCTTCTCTGAAACTACTGGGCCAAATGAATCCAAACTTGGCAACAATCATCTTTGGGGTATCTAGTTTGAAAATGTGTCCAGTGACCAGGCCATCAAAACAAGATGGCCGCCACAGCTAAAAATAGAACATAGGGGTAAAATGCAGTTTTTGGCTTATAACATGTATAACTCAAAAACCTAAGCATTTAGAGCAAATTTTCAGATGGATCGAACAACCCGTTGTTAGGTTGCTGCCCCAGAATTGGTAATTTTAAGGAAATTTTGCCGTTATTTGTTATTATCTTGAATATTATTATAGATATTCATCTAGATAAACTGTAAACAGCAATAATGTACAGCAAAGTAAGACCTCCTACAAATAAGTCAACATGACCAAAATGGTCAGAGTTATTGTCCTTTATAGTCAATTTTTAACAATTTTCATAAAATTTGTAAATTTTTACTAACATTTTCCACTGAAACTACTGGGCCAAGTTCATTATAGATAGAGGTAATTGTAAGCAGCAAGCATGTTCAGTAAAGTAAGATGTACAAACACATCACCATCAGCAAAACACAATTTTGTCATTAATCCATCTGTGTCCTTTGTTCATTGTTGTTTAATATGCACATAGACCAAGTTGAGTGACACAGGCTCTTTAGAGCCTCTAGTTTCATATTTAACATGTTTAAACAGTTTTAACAGTGACCCATCGATTCAGACATTTTTACTTTTATTTTCAAAAGGACGTCAAGTTACGAGAGATTTCACGACCTCAAGACTCAAATATGCAAATAATTTGCCTTTTTTCACCTCCTTTATTTTCAAAAGGACATCGAGATTATCATGTGACCACAAGAAAAAAAGTGTCGATTTATGCAAATGACCATAATCGAACACCTCGTTCATTTACGATGCAAGTGATCTAAATGTCCGAGAGCTTCTGATTGTTATCATGGTTGGCACTAAATGCTTAATACCGATCTCCTGTAAAGGAGGTGGAAAATTGTGGTTGGTTACTAAATGTTAAACATCGATCTCCTATCAAGGAGGTGAAAAAAAGTAGTTTCCTATTTGAGTCTCGAGGTCGCAAAATCTCTCGTAACTTGATGTCCTTTTGAAAATGAAAGTAAAAATGTCTGAATGGATGGGTCACCATGGTCACTGTGAAAACTGTTTAAATATGCAAAAAATAAAGGGTGGCAGGCAGGCGAAGCTTAAATAAATGAAGAGATAAATGAAAAATGAACAAATTGATACTCGATTTATATGGGGACGAAGTCCCCAATTACGGTAGAAAAATCAATGAAAAAAAAAAAAAAAATCTGGGAAAATTTCCAGAATTTTTCATTGTACTAATGAACTCAAAATCGTTAACTTTTTTTTTCAGATCTAGTTCCTGTTCCGGTTTTCCCGCATTTGCGCAGAAATCTGTCTTGTTTGCATGAGACTTTGATTTTTTTTTATATTTAACGTTACGTTACCTGATGTAAGCGTTTTTTTTTGTTTACATCGAATATGACGTCATAACTTAAAGAACCTCACAGCTAATTCCCTAACAACAGAACCAAAATCGGGAACGTTACATACGGTATTTCGGTTTCTTTTATCAACATGATTGAATTAAGAAAATAATACATACAGACTTCGTCCCCATTCACAGGTTATGCCTGCCTCATATTATAATTCCAAGGCCGTTGGCACCAGAACAGAAGCGACGCATCTATTTTGGATGGCCAAATATCCACTTTTTGATATGGGATGAGCTCTGACGTCCTACGGCCCCAGGTTGTCTTGCAAAACAGCCATTGGACGTCAGAGTAATCTCGGACTAGGGTTATTCTATAACCGCTACGAATTTCAGCTGAATGTGACTATAATTTATAGTATAAATAACAACCAGATTGATGAATCCACTATAAAATACATGACAGCAATCTCTGAAATTTAACTTTTGTCTTTGAGACGTATACGAACCTATTACACACAAAAAGTCATGGGCTTATTGTTGATATATTTCATTTTGAATTTTACGTGAAAATATTTCGCCAAATTTCATCAGTGGACAAGATCAATTCATGTCAATTTTTACTTTAAAAGATTAGTTGAAGTTCTTCTTTCGTTAAACATTTCGGAGGAGAAGATTTATTTATAAACCGAAAACCAAACAGCGATGAACTGTATTTCCGCGGTCTCACTTATTAGAGACAAGAAGAATTTTAGAGACAAGAAGCGCTCAGAAGAAACAAGAAGAAAACTTAGCGACAAAAAGAAAAAAAAAAATACCGCCAAGAAAGAAAATTTACTATCAAAACAATAGATTTATAAAAAAAAAAAATCATCTGATTATACTATATTCATAAAAATAGAGAAAATTACCAGTAAATTAAAAAAAAAAAAATATTGTCCCCCCATTTTTATCCAAACATTTGTTTATAACTTTTATTTTTTATTATTAATGAAGATAATTTTAACCATTTAACCAATGTTACTTGTTAAGACAGAATATTTTTTGGTCATGTATTGAAATAAATCAAGATTATATTATCTTAATATGGGTTTGAATATTCGATATTAACCATGTCGACTGTACAAAAATATTGATTCATTCAACTATACACTTAGATATGTCCTTGGTAACATGAAAAAAAAGTTTATTTTCTTATTTCTCGTATATTGAAAAAAAAATCAATAAGTAAGTAAAACTTTATTTGGATTCAGCATTTGACAAACACTACAAACATAAGCTCTAATGAGCTTTTCACCGAATATAAAAACATATGCAATAACAAATAAAACAAGAAGTAATTGTAACAGGATGCTGTTACGAAGTCTTCCAAACAAAGCTCCAATAACTCTCCATTCATATGGTCCCATGTTCATTTGATTTGAATTTTTGTCCCATACAAGATAATAGCACATTCTCAAATTGAACAAGGTAGGGACGACCCCAGGCACTTCCCTTAAATTTCATTTGATTAGCTTTATTGTCCCATACAAGAATATATATGGTTTAGGGGTGGGGATGTTGATGGTTTACAAGTTTTCAAACAAGAGGGGATGGGGTGACCCCCTAGGGACTTCCCTTTTATTTTATTTCATTTGTTTCATTGTCTCCTACAAGAATATATATAGTTTAGGGGTGGGGATCTGGACCGTTTACAAGATAATAGTACATTCTCAAATTGAACAGGTGGGGGTGAACCCCCGGAACTTACATTTAATTTCATGTGATTTGTTTTATTGTCCCATACAAGAATATATACGGTTTAGGGTTGGGGATGTTGACCGTTTACAAGTTTTCAAACAAGAGGGGGTGGGGTGACCCCCTATGGACTTCCCTTTTATTTTATTTCATTTGTTTTATTGTCCCCTACATGAATATATATGGTTTAGGGGTGGGGATCTGCACCGTTTACAAGATAATAGCATATTCTCAAACTGAAGGGGGTGGGGATGACCCCCCATGGACTCCCACTATATTACATGTGATTTGTTTTATGGTCCTTTAATCATTTCTAAAGACTGCATGTATCTATCACTTACAGTTTTTAAGTTATATTCATTTGAAAATTTTTGAAAATAAAATCCCATAGGGTTCTATAGTAAACCCCTCCCTCCTTTCTACCCCAAAAATACCCCTTAAAAGACCCTAATGCACAAACGAAAGATTGATGGCTCACCTAGACATATTAGTTTACCCTTTTATAAGATCCTAAGTTAATCTGACAAGCGGTTTTGTAGAAACGCTGCGGACAAGTTCATTTTTTAAAGTGGCGGAAGAAGAATAAAAAAACCTGAGTAAAAACAATAAGTCTCCAAACTTTGTTTGGGAGACTTAACAAGGCATGAAGCATCCAATAAATAAAAAAAAGCAGCACCAAAAATTTACTCTAAGCAAATAGCATATACATGTATCTTGCAAAATACCAAAACATATATATGAAGCACTAAAAAAAATTAAAAATTTTCTGTTTAAAAATTATTTTTTAAATAATTTATGATTTATAAAGTAAAAATTTCAAATCTTTCAAATCTAAAAAAAAAAAAAAAAATTTCAGTTGCAAAGCAAGCTGTTAATGCAGCACAAAAAGCATAAATATTGTAACACAGAATTATCTACAGGCAGAGCAAAAACATTCGGTTCCACTCCAGGACTGAACAAGACTCTTAAAATGTGAGAAGCTGTTAACAGTCCTGAAGTGGTCTGGTAAGCTATTCCATAAAGAAGCAGCAGCAAAACTAAAAGATTTTTTCCATATGAGATAGTTCTTACCTGTGGAATATCCAAAATATTACTGTATCTAAAAGAATATTTAGTGTGTTTAATTTGGAGTAAATTTTGTAAACATACAGGAGCCAAATTATTTAAAATTTTATAAGTCTCAAGTACCATTGTCCTGGTGCGTCTTACTTGTAGGGTTGGAACCTTTGCGTTCTCAAGAAGAGTTTCAGAGGATGATACAATCAATGTCAATATTTACCGTTTAAACGATTTTTAGAATTTCATCTTTGTTAAACGTTTTTGGGGCGGAAAATTTATTCATAAACTGATAACTAATCAGTGTAGCAAAACAGATTTTACAACCAAATCTCGTTTAAAACGATATTCACACGCTCTTGTTTAAATAAAGTAAACAATAAAAATTGACCAGAGAGGAGAAATATTGTATCAAATTCGATCCAGTGGTATGATATCAGTCTTAGCTTTATTGTAACCATGGTATCTATGATGAGTTTATTCAGGGAACAGTATATATAATATTCCTGGTTTATTAAACTGAGCTCAATTTTAAGAGATTGCTTATTTTTGAAACATTTATAATATAAACCATGATTATACAAATTATCAACCACTTTTAAAGCTAAACAGCTTTAAAATCCTGAATCTGAGCTTTTGACAGAAGTTGGTGACTTTATAAAGCAGTCTTTAGAATTGTGAAAATGAGGTTCATGTCCATCAAAGGTTACATTACCATTTATAACTATGTTTTTTTTATGTTTATTTTTGTAATTCTTCACTATCTATTTTAGATATGTTTGTATTTGTGTTCGAATGCAGCAAATTTATAAAGTATTATATTTTTATTTTCGAACTAACAAAATGTTGTAAAGTGTTATTGTCATTTTATCTCATCTGTTTATATCAAAAAGTTTTAACATAATGGTCCTAAAATTACATTCTGATCCGGAAGCTGAATCCGTATAATGACTGACAAAATACATAAAAAGTAATCTCACAAAAATACTGAACTCCGCGGAAAATTGAAATGGAACGTCCCTAATCAAATGGCAAAATCAAAATCTCAAACACATCAAACGAATGGATAACAAATGTCGTATTCCTGACTTGGTACAGGCATTTACTTATGTAGAAATGGTGAATCAACCTGGTTGTATGGCTAGCTAAACCTCTCATTTGTATGATAGTCACATACAATTCCATTATATTGACAACGATGTGTGAACAAAACAAACAGAAATAATAGGTAAAAATGTCATCAATAGGTGTATAGCAGTCAACATTGTGTTATAATCTTAATCACTATGACTTAAATAATATAATATTATAATGATCATGTTAAAAATGTTGTCGTAGTTTTAGTTGTTGTTGTTTTAAAGGAACACAACAACATCAAAAATCCTTTAAAGATGTTTTCTTCTGTTCCCAAATACCGGCAAAATTCAACATGATGATTATTCTGACAACTTATGCATTACAATGTATTTAAAACAGGTTATAAACAAATTGTGCTGTTGATTTAGTTTCAAGTTTTGGTCACTTGAAACTTGAATATCACAATAGACTTTTCCCGTTTGAATAGTTTTACACTAGTAATTTTTGGGGCCCTTTATAGCTTACTGTTCGGTGTGATCCAAGGCTCCGTGTTGAAGACCGTACCTTGACCTATTATGGTTTACTTTTAAAAAATGTTATTTGGATAAAGAGCTGTCTCATTGGCACTCATAACACATCTTCATATATCTATTTGATTGGCGATATTTTGTTGCATTTTTTTCCAATCCTTGACGGTGTTTATGAAGAAGGACCATATCCTACAGTCTTTTTATCTGGATCATGCTGTTAATGATCTATATTCGGTCTGACCTTATCTCTTGGCATAATTCCTGTGACATCTCACGGTTTATACTATCTTACACGTTTTCATGTATAAACATTGAGTCTTTTACATCATGGTGTGTATCTATTTCCTTATTGTTGTAGGATTAGTATTTGTTTCTGGTAAGTATTGTTTCAACATGACATACATTATGAAATAAAACGTAAATAATTGTTACAATAATTTACTAAGGGGCGACATTAAAAGATCGATGTAGGATAAAAAAAAATCAAATAGTTTGGGGGTGGGGGGTAAACATTGCTGCAAGTTTTGTTAAACTTAAATCGATTTTACATATATCCCTATTGGTCAATCAATTTTTCCCAAATTAAGTTAAGAGGAGGGGTGTGGGGATCAGTGAAAAAACTATGTGAATTAAGTTTTTTTTATCCTGCATTGAACTTTTGATGTGGTCCCTTATAACAAGTGGTTTATCATTTGTTTTGACATAATCATATACATGTACCAGAACGATCTCGATCTGTGTCACTGATTCATACATATAGTTTTCCTGGACAATATTTAGGGTTTCAGGGATATGGATAAATTGCACTTCTTGTATAAAGAAAAAAGTAAAATAACAAAAGTACCGAACAAATCAAATGATTATGGCATACTTTTAAGGAATGTACTGTAGGATACTTTATTCATCATTAATATCATATTTATTTCATATTTTTACGTTGAACATGACGCTGTAGTTCTAATTCCAAAAGCAAATCAAATCAAATCAAAACATAAACCACATCAAATGAATTGAAAACAACTGTCATATTTCTGAATTTGTACAGGCATTTTCTTATGTAGAAAACAGTGGATTAAACCTTGGTTTATGGCTAGCTGTCTTAACCTTTAACTTGAATGACAAAATGAGATATTTGAAATACAACGATGCGTATTACTAACAAATCATCAGTGTAATAATGGGGAGAATTGTTAAAATTATTACAAACAAGTAAATTCAGAGTGAAATTTATAAAATATGAGAGATAAAAATTATTGGGTGATATTAATGTCATTGTCAAGCAAAACTTTCAAATTGATAAGAACACCTTAGAAAAAGTTATATTTCTAATGAGACAACTATCCAACATCCAACATCATGGCGAGGACTCGGAAGACGCAAATAAAGGATATGAAAGGGTTAGGCATACTCATGTTGAAATTATTATGGCATATTTTTAAGGAATGTACTGTAGGATACTTTATTCATCATTAATATCATATTTATTTTATCATATGTATTTCACATTTTTACGTTGGACATGACACTGTATACATAATTTCACGTAGATTAATGAGCAATATTTCCTTATTTCCATAGATTATATGCATAGAGAATAGCAAACAACTTTTTCAATATCACAACTGTATCAACCCTAGACACTAATATACTCCCAAATGCTCTTATATTGGTTGAGGGTTGTTTATGAAAAAGCCATATCATAATTACTACTACATGTATACACTTTATTATATACATCTACCTCAAGTACAACCAATCTTTCTTACATGTATGCAATGTATGGAATGCTCATTATATGACGATCTTCGATACAATTTGTTTAATGAATGCTCAAAACTTATTGAAAACTTTCAAGATTTTAATACAAACAGAAAATTTATTGAAATTATGAATTGTACCAATATCCAGTATTATTTTTGCAAATGTTTACATAAATTTTATTTACGTAGAAAACTATTTTTACAGTAATATTTTTCATTAATCAATTTTTAATGCATTTATTTATAAGATTTTTACCCAATTTTATAGTATTTCATATTTCATAGTTAATACATATCTTTTTTTAAACTAAGAATTATTTATATTTTAAGCTACTTGTTCCATTTAGATAAAACTTTTATGTGATTACTTACAAGTTTAAATAGTATATTTTTGTATATATTTTGGTTTTAAGGATCAGTGTCTCATAAGTCATTTTTTGGCTGGATATTGATTGTTGTTTGTATGTTTATGAATATTGTGTGAATGCCTTGTTTCAATCAATATGTGACACTATAATAAACAATTTTATTCTTTTATTCTATGTATTTTGCATGAAACATAACCTATAACATATTAGGGCTTTAATAAATATTTTGTAACCATGACTGCTATCGATTACCTGACGTCATACATATTAAGGGTTTGATAAAGCCTTTGTAACCGTGACTGATATCGGATAACTTATAAGCACGATCGTCATAAATTGTATACTATTATGTCTGTTGGTTTTGTTCACGCATCGTTGTCAATATAATGGAATTTGATGCAACTTTCATTAAAATGAGAGGTTTGGCTAGCTATAGAACTAGGTTCAATCAATCCGCCATTTTGTACATAAGAAAATGCCTGTACCAATACAGGTATATGACAGTTGTTATTCATTCGTTTGATGTTTTGAGCTTTTGATTTTGCCATTTGATTAGGGACTTTTCGTTGTGAATTTCTTCGGATTTCAGTATATTTGTGATTTTACTTTATAAATACTCCCTTCTAACCTAATATTGAATATAAACGGTCTCCACGAGGTCGATATTAACCAATCATATTCCTATAAATGTATAGGAGGTAAGATATAGATATATATTGTTTTTGTTTGCAGGTGAGAAGCACTGTCATAAACAATGTTTACATGACACAGAATGTGACCACGGACACTACTGCAGAGTTGACTTGGAAGGGTGTCACTCGGAATGTATGTCTTCAAGGAATGATCTCCCGCCACCTGTTATAGGTATGTCACTTTGAGTGTATGTCTTCAAGGAATGATCTCCCGCCACCTGTTATAGGTATGTCACTTTGAGTGTATGTCTTCAAGGAATGATCTCCCGCCATCCGTTATAGGTATGTCACTCCGAGTGTATGTCTTCAAGGAACGATCTCCCGCCACCTGTTATAGGTATGTTACTCGGAGTGTATGTCTTCAAGGAATGATCTCCCGCCACCTGTTATAGGTATGTCACTTTGAGTGTATGTCTTCAAGGAATGATCTCCCGCCACCTGTTATAGGTATGTCACTTTGAGTGTATGTCTTCAAGGAATGATCTCCTGCCATCCGTTATAGGTATGTCACTCCGAGTGTATGTCTTCAAGGAACGATCTCCCGCCACCTGTTATAGGTATGTCACTCGGAATGTATGTCTTCAAGGAATGATCTCCCGCCACCTGTTATAGGTATGTCACTTTGAGTGTATGTCTTCAAGAAATGATCTCCCGCCACCTGTTATAGGTATGTCACTTTGAGTGTATGTCTTCAAGGAATGATCTCCCGCCACCCTATATAGGTATGTCACTCGGAGTGTATGTCTTCAAGGAATGATCTCCCGCCACCTGTTATAGGTATGTCACTTTGAGTGTATGTCTTCAAGGAATGATCTCCCGCCACCCGTTATAGGTATGTCACTTTGAGTGTATGTCTTCAAGGAATGATCTCCCGCCATCCGTTATAGGTATGTCACTCCGAGTGTATGTCTTCAAGGAACGATCTCCCGCCACCTGTTATAGGTATGTCACTCGGAATGTATGTCTTCAAGGAATGATCTCCCGCCACCTGTTATAGGTATGTCACTTTGAGTGTATGTCTTCAAGAAATGATCTCCCGCCACCTGTTATAGGTATGTCACTTTGAGTGTATGTCTTCAAGGAATGATCTCCCGTCACCCTATATAGGTATGTCACTCGGAGTGTATGTCTTCAAGGAATGATCTCCCGCCACCTGTTATAGGTATGTCACTTTGAGTGTATGTCTTCAAGGAATGATCTCCCGCCACCCGTTATAGGTATGTCACTTTGAGTGTATGTCTTCAAGGAATGATCTCCCGCCACCCGTTATAGGTATGTCACTCGGAATGTATGTCTTCAAGGAATGATCTCCCGCCACCTGTTATAGGTATGTCACTTTGACTGTATGTCTTCAAGAAATGATCTCCCGCCACCTGTTATAGGTATGTCACTTTGAGTGTATGTCTTCAAGGAATGATCTCCCGCCACCTGTTATAGATATGAGACATATCAATACACTTTGTTAAAATTGGAAACGGAGAATGTGTCAAAGAGACAACAATTCGGCCAAAGAGCAGAAAACTGCATAACGTCCACAAGGGGTCTTCAATGCAGCGAGACAATTTCGCCCTTGGAGGCGGGCTTCAGCTGACACCTAAACAGTATTGTATACAAATTAAGCGAATAAACACCACATTTAACTCCGAAACATATTAATGAACTAAAATTAAAGCACAAATCATATCAATTAAAAATCGTCAGTGACTTTTTAACTATAATTTATTCAACAACTTTTACAAACATTCATGCACTGTGTCGATCAAATGAATAAAAACCCTTTGAACTGAATCGTTCTGATATTGTTATATCACTAATTGATACTATACATGTTTTTTCACATCACATATTATAAAGTTATGCATGCTGCTTGAATGAATCGGTTCGATGTTAAGGTGGAATCAGAAGTTTAAGTATTTTTCGCCGTAGAGCAAATGCTTGTTGTGACTTTTTTTTTTAAATCACATCAACGCATACATGTATGTTAAAGATTCAATAGTTATCAAAGGTACCAGGATTCTAATTTAGTACGCCAGACGCGCGTTTCGTCTTCATAAGACTCATCAGTGAAGCTCATATCAAAATATTTATAAAGCCAAACAAGTACAAAGTTGAAGAGCATTGAGGATCCAAAATTCCAAAAAAGTTGTGCCAAATACGGCTAAGTAATATATACCTGTGATAAGAAAATCCTTAGTTTTTTTTCGAAAAATTCAAACTTTTATAAACAAAATATACCAGAGGGAAACTCAAAATCACAAGTCGAAAATATATGACAACGCCATGGCAAAAATAAAGAACAACAGAAAAACAATAGTTCACAAAACACAGCATAGATAACTACAGACTAACCAACACGAACCCCACCAAAAATGGGAATGATCGCAGTTGCTCCGGAAGGTAAGCAGATTCTGCTTCACGTGTAGCATTCGTCGTGTTGCCAATGTTAGTACAAACTCGGTAATCAGTCTATAACACATCATTGTAGGTAAGCGGAATACTGGATGTAGCCAGGTACCAGTGTTCTGTCCACAACCTTGTATGGTGAACAGAGGAGGATGTACGGTGTGTGATTGTACTGGTGGCAGATTTTCTACTGGACAAAATTCACCTTTTCATGCAACAAATTTGGGAAATCCAGTTCAGCTGAGTCAGATGGGTCCAATGGCTGGTCAGGGAAATAGTGCTAATCAAATGAGCCAAATGCCAGCCCAGAGTAATTCGGTTAACACGGGACCGGGCTCTGGTAGTCTAAATGGACCCAATACTCCTAATTTCAATCCAGGCAATCCTGGTGGAGGTCTCCCTAATGGTTTAAATGGACCAAATACAGCACCTATACAAAATGGACCAAATACAGGACCTATACAAAATGGACCAAATACAGGACCTATACAAAATGGACCAAATACAGGACCTATACAAAATGGACCAAATACAGGACCTATACAAAATGGACCAAATACAGGACCTATACAAAATGGACCAAATACAGGACCTATACAAAATGGACCAAATACGGGACCTATTCAAAATGGACCAAATACGGGACCTATACAAATTGGAGGAGGAATAAAACTAGATCAAATTTTAAAGTCTACTCATCCACGTAAGTAACTGTACATATTCTGTCTTTGATAAAAATGATTATTTTTTTTTAATGTAAATTCATCCAGCATTGAAACATTTGAGATTTCGATTCAAAAGTAACCATGGTAACTGGGGTTTGACATTCGCGTTTCTGGACTTTCTAATCCTACCATGATGGCAAACTGGTTGTCTAGTAATGCTGGATGTTCAAATAAGTATCCAAATCCAATCACTACTGAAACGTTTGTTTTCTAAAACTACATTGTTTTGTAATTCTATCACTGTCTATGCGCCAAAGAAATCCTTTAAAACACTTGTCTATGGTAAACTATCTGTTAAAAATACTCTCTTTTCCCGTTTAAAACCGGCATAATGACCATGTGTGAATTCTAGTCGAACCATTTTCAACAGTAAATGATATGATATATTGTTATACATGTTATATTTGGTCTGGCTTTTCTTTTCTTTGTTGCGTTTCTTGTTTACTGTGTTTGTCTTTTGAACTTTTTCAATGTTTTGTCATAACGTTTTCTGTTATTTTCGACATAGAGTTTTTTTGGTATAATTCGCCTCCCCTTTGTCTACGATCTTAAACTAAATGAATAAATATTAACTAGTGAACTTCCGGAAGGTTAACAAATGTTCCATTATTTAGAGCTTTCTTTGATATCATTGTTTGACGTACATACTAACTTTTTTTTTTACTAATATACATTACGAATATAAAAGACATTCATCGAGTTTGACTTATCAGAGCTGATTTAAAAACTAACTTTATAAAAATAATATAATTTATTATTTGTCAAATATTTAAATTAAATATTTATGTATATATATGTCTTTATGAAAATATTTCTATTTTTTTTTTCTGTCATTCCTAGCATCATCAGTTTCACAAACGTCGACGCCAGCGCCAACTACTACCAAAATCACATGTGCTCCTGTCAGATGTATAGCGCCATGCAATAAAGGAGTAACGATTTCGAAAGACGGATGTCCAACGTGCTTATGTTAATAAAAAAAGTATCAACGTTTTTTAACTTTCATTTCATTTCTATTGTAACCGTTTTGAATTTTCCTTGAATTTCAGTATTTTTGTGATTTTTTTTTTACTTCGGTGATACCATTGTAATTTCAGGGTAGAAGTTGTGAGTTATATAATTTCTATCATTGTACAAAGTTATCTTAAATATATAAAGGCAGGCTTTAGATGTTTATTTTAAGAATTATTGACAAAACATACAATTTTCGTAATCATATTAATAGTTTTTCAAAACACTGTTGCTATCTGACACATTGTTATCTCTTGTTTTGTTTTCTCCTGAATATAACACTTTCAAGTCCTAACATTGGTGATTCAAACGCTAATGACGTCACGAAAGCGGCCATAAACGACAACACAATATGTCCAACAATCTCGTAAATCTGTAAAACAAAACAAACCGATGTTGTCCTATGTGTTCATTGTATACCCGATGATAACTTGATAAATATTAACACCCAGTTCAACAGTGATATAAACAACAATATCAAAATAAGTGTTATAATTACAGTGTATATATGAAAGCAATAGGATAATAGCAATTGTTACACTACGTCTGTGCATTGAACAGCAAATATTAAAGGAAATATGAAATATCTTATGTTATACATTTATCTTTTCGTTGTTTTACTTTATGACTATGGTATTGTATATTTTCCGTCGTCTGAGAATTATTTTGCCATTTTGAAGATACTTAAATTTTAATATCTTCAATTTTGCTGATCATGTCTCAAAATGTTAATGAGTCTCGACAATTAAAGCACATATTTTATGTTGTACTGTTATACCACTGTCACAGGTTTGGGGGAGGGTTGGGATCCGCTAACATGCTTAACCCCGCCACATTATGTATGTATGTGCCTGTCCCAAGTCAGGAGCCTGTAAGTCAGTTGTTGACGTTTGTTTATGTGTTACATATTTGTTCTTCGTTCTTTTTTTTATATTAATAATGCCGTTAGTTTTCTCGTGTTAATTGGTTTACATTGTCATTTCTGGGCCTTTTATAGCTGACTTTGCAGTATGGGCTTAGTTCATTGTTGAAGGCCGTACGGTGCATAACTTTAGTTGTTAATTTCTGTGTCATTTAAGTCTCTTGTGGATAGTTGTCTCATTGGCAATCATACCACATCTTCTTTTTTATATCTTGCAAAACTCATTTTCGTTTTCATTGATAAAATTGAGAAAGGAAATAGGGAATGTGTCAAAGCGACAACAACCCGACCATAGAGCAAACAACAGGCGAAGGGTCTTCAATGTAGCTAGAAACTACCGCACCGGTGGCGTCTTCATTAAGCTGGCCCCTAAACAAATATGTATACTAGTTCAACTAGAACTAAAAATCATACACGACTAATAAAGGCCAAACTTGGGACAGGCTCAAAATTGCAGCGGGGTTGAAAATATTTTTTGAGATCTCAACCCTCCCCCTATAACTCTAGCCAATGTAGAAAAAAAAACACACTAATACGCACAGTAAAACTCAGTTTAAGAGAAGTCCGAGTCCGATGTCAGAATATGAAACAAAAGAAAATAAAAAAATGCCAATAATACATTAATAACAACAGACTTCTAGCAGGTACTGACGTGCCAGCTCCAGACCTCAATCAAACTGATTGAAAGATTATGTCTTCATCATATAAATATCAGACACAATCCTTCATGTTAGGGGGTTAGTATTATACCATCATGAAATATATGAGAAGAACATAACCCGTGTCATGCCAACAACATGACTATAAATAAAGCTTTGAATTGAACAACTGTTTTTTTAATAAATGTGTTTAATTCCGCAGCAAAGACCCTATACGTGAATCAATATTAAACCCAAATTATGCAATCTTTAATGACCTGACAACAGTATTGTAACTATACCACTTCTTAATAAGTCTGTTTAAAGGTTTAGTTAGCTTTTGAGTTGAATACTGACATTTTTGTAAAGAATATTACCATAAAAGATTAGATGTGAAATACCTGAACTTATAAGATGTCAGCATGTTGAGTTATATTTACAAATAATTTCCTTATACCGATGATAAAATTTAGTAAATGTTTTGACTAGTATGTGATATCGAAAACCCTGTTGTAATAATTTTTCAGTAATACTAGTACATAAATTTATGAATACAAACAAACTCATTATAGATACTAGTAACTAGGATTAATATTCTGTACACCAGACGCGCGTTTCATCTTAAAACAAACTAATTATTGACTCTGGAATAAATAAAAGTTATACATATTGAAATGTACTATTGTATTATTTATTCATGTAGTTCTCTGTCCAGAGTGTTCTTGCATTTATATGTACTGTATTCCTGTCACTTAATGTTGTCATTTAAGCGGTGTATTGAAGCGGGAAGAGGTTAGTTAGCCATACAACCAGGTTTAACCTACCATTTTTTCTTAATATGCTCTATACCAAGTCAGGAATTTGGCATTTGTTATCAAATAGTCCGTTTCTATGTATGCTGGCGTTTCTTTTTGTAGCAAAGTTTCGTGTTCTTGTTATTCCTTTTTGTTTTCTCTAATACCGTAGTTGATATGTTTCCCTCGGTTTTGGTTTGTGACCCGGATATGTCTCCGTTAAATCGATTTAACAGCGGTATACTACTATGGCATTAAGTAATACTCACGTATTCACTATCAGACAAGTGTATGGTTTTCGTCTGTGAGTACTTCCAATGGTTGAGTATCATCATGTGGACCAAGTAAGCCATGTATGTAAGACGACTCAAGGGGATAAAGGCTTTCCATGACAAGATGGTGTTGATAAATCCTATATAACATATATATATATACCACACTAGTACAAGAATGATGTCTTGATGTATATGAGCAAGATGCGATTAGAGGAATCTATTATGCGACTGTTATATAACTGAGACGATTAGCTGGTATAAAACCAGGTTTAGTCCACCGTTTTCTTCATAAGAAAATGCCTGTTCCAAGTCAGTCGTCATCTATTCGTTTGATTTTTTTGTCTTAGATTTTGAGTTTGGCATTTGATCAGGGACATTTATATATTATATATATTTTTGTTATTTTACTTTTTATAACGCAACATAAAAGAACGTTCGTCTGAAAACTGTTCTTCTTTTCACGTTGCCCTTATATGATCTTATATGTTTCGACGGGCTGATAAAATTTTCAAAAGCCACTATGATCTCTACAATTACTTTCTAACCCGATTAATGAAAGTATGACGTTTTTTAATCACACCACATCTCCTTATTTTTATATAAGTAAGGTAATCTGTTATGTAAAAGGAACAAGCCATACCCAGGAAAATGTAAATTGTGAAGTAGTAATTTTCAAATGTAATTTAATTTCATTTCACGTAAAGAAAGTTTTCTATGCTGTACAGTACCTCCATTTCCAGTGGCACAGGCAAATATAACCCAAGAAATACAGAGGCCCCATGCTGTTCTGTGAACAGCGTTGTAAAAGGCTGCTACAGATGTTGGAAGCGGTGTTTCACTATTGATGTCATCGTATAACCCGTAAACAATGGCCATTCCAGTGCCTATAGCTGCTGACCAGATCACCAAATTCAGATACTAAAAAAAGAAAATTCATTAACAAAACTGTTACCTGCATGTTTGAAAATGTGAAGCAGTGAATAATGGTCTCTAATGTAAACTTGTCGCTCCTTTAAATAAACTTATTCTAAAAGGTTACCTATTCAACACTGTAATAAGATCATTGAATATTGTTTTTATTGGTATAAATATTGTTTTTTTTTATCTGTAAATTAAAAGCTAACTAAATATTACTAGTATGTTATATACATATGCATATTCATGGATCTACAATCTGTCGATACCTGTAACTTGGCATTGCACAAGGTCATATTTTTCTCTGGCTGTTTATGACGTCTTTACACTAAATCCATTGGATGTTGGATGTGTACGGATTGATTGTTTAGTCTTAGATGCATGATTTTTTTATTATTTATTAGTGGCTTTGAACTAGCTGTCAGATAACTGCGAGTACTCTCAGATCTGTTCATTGTGTCTTTTTGTGTCGGGATGTATAAGAACCCGGCCACGTCCACTTGTATGTTTGTCCATCTGATGAGTTAAGCCTTTGCAACTGATTTTTATAGTTCGTTCTTATGTTGTACCACTGTCCCAGGTTAGGGGGCCGGGAGGGTTGGGATCCCGCTAACATGTTTAACCCCGCCACATTATTTATGTATGTGCCTGTCCCAAGTCAGGAGCCTGTAATTCAGTGGTTGTCGTTTGTTTATGTGTTACATATTTGTTGGTTTTTTTCATTTTTATACATAAATAAGGCCATTAGTTTTCTCGTTTGAATTGTTTTACATTGTCTTATCGGGGCCTTTTATAGCTGACTATGCGGTATGGGCTTTGCTCATTGTTGAAGGCCGTACGGTGACCTATAGTTGTTAATGTCTGTGTCATTTTGGTCTTTGTGGATAGTTGTCTCATTGCCAATCATACCACATCTTCTTTTTTATATCGAAATATTTATTTGGTATTTTAAATCATGATTTATCTTACTAACTGATGAGATTCTTTCTTGTTTTCATTTTTTAACATTTTGTTAACGTCCATGTTAGATTAACTTGTATGGTGAATGTTGTGTTCGAATTGTTTTTTGCTTCATCGAACCTTGAATTAAGTGGGTTTTCAATGATAGCTTCTTTATTGTTATTAACACTGAACCAATGTTTGAAATCCAATTCAATGACTCTCTCACAAACCGTTATTCAAACTCCTTATAGATACCAAACTTGTTATTATTATATTTGAGAATGAAAACATACCCTGTTGATGTGAACTTTACAATTGGTCCTGTATAGTATGTAACCAGCATACATGCCAATCAGATAAGGTCCTATTCTACAGTAGGGTTTAACGTACAGTTTCTTCCAATGTGTAGCGTCTCCACTAAACATGAATAATTATATATTACATGGTGGAGGTCTTACCCTAATATTTCTTTATACACTATACAACATACCCTATTTATTTGAAGTCTACAGTTGGTTTTATATAGTAGATACCCAGCATACATTCCCACTAAGTAAGGACCCATTCTGCAGTATGGTTTAATGTAGATTTTTGCGAACCAATCTTTGCTATTACCTCTGAATAAAGTGTTTAAAGATATAACATCAATTTTAATTTTACCGTACATCAAATCGCAAGATATCCAAAATGAACCTTCACTGTAATTCCACAAACAATATCCATTTAAATAATTCTCCAATCTATGCATTTGGTTAATTTTAAGACTCTTTCAGACAAAAGTTATCGTGTTCAACATAAAGCTCTTAATAAAGTAAACATGTGTTATAATTAAAATCACGAGTGCAAATAAAGACGACAAATGAGAATCTTTGAGTGCAGATATTCAGTTGGTAATGATTCATAAGGCACATTGTAAATGATTTGAACTAAAGCATCTTAATTGATCATTCCTTTCATTTATTAAGAGTGTTGGCTTAACAGACACTTAGAATGTATGATTCAAAATCAAAAACAAGAACAAGAAAACCAAGACTTACGCGTCAAAATTATTGGCGGGAATATCATAATGAGTTGATATAACTCCTGTTGTTATTGTAGTGCCGACCAGGAACACCATCAAAATACCAACACCAAGTAAATGGAAGCTGGAATAGACCAATGATAAAATAATACATGCAGGAATTACAAAAAATGTTCTGTACAAGTCAGGAATATGGCAGTTGTTATCTAGAGTGCGTTTCTATGTATATTGACCTTTGTTTTTTTGTTCACATTAGTGTTTCTGTTGTTATGTTGCTTTTCTCTTATAGTTGACGTTTTCACTTCGATCTAGTTTGTTACCCGATTTTCTTCTTGAATTATGAAAATTGAACAGCGAAGTACTGTTCTTGCATTTAACACATACGAGTAGTCACTTGTAATGTTTATTGGTGTGATGTATTGTTATCATGAACTACTGTTGAATTTATCATGAAATTTGCATTTCAAGCTACTGATGTTATTTATACTATTTAATATTAATAATGGAAACACTTACTGGTATAACGGTAGAAGTATAAGTGGACTAAGGATATTAATAATGGAAACACTTACTGGTATAACGGAAGAAGTATGAGTGGACTAAGGATATTAATAATGAATACACTTACTGGTATAACGGTAGAAGTATGAGTGGACTAAGGATATTAATAATGAATACACTTACTGGTATAACGGTAGAAGTATGAGTGGACTAAGGATATTAATAATGAATACACTTACTGGTATAACGGTAGAAGTATGAGTAGACTACGGATATTAATAATGAATACACTAACTGGTATAATGGTAGTAGTATGAGTGGACTAAGGATATTAATAATGAATACACTTACTGGTATAACGGTAGAAGTATGAGTGGACTAAAGATATTAATAATGAATACACTTACTGGTATAACGGTAGAAGTATGAGTGCACTAAGGATATTAATAATGAATACACTTACTGATATAACGGTAGAAGTATGAGTGGACTAAGGATATTAATAATGAATACACTTACTGGTATAACGGTAGAAGTATGAGTGGACTAAGGATATTAATAATGAATACACTTACTGGTATAATGGTAGTAGTATGAGTGGACTAAGGATATTAATAATGAATACACTTACTGGTATAATGGAAGAAGTATGAGTGGACTGAGGATATAGAACTGCATATCGTTCGCTAAGTACCATGCAACTCCAAAACACTGCAATAAAAACCATCTTTATTTAAAAAGATTTCTATTTTTGTTTTTTTTTTCTTTTAAAAAATACATGTCGTATGCCAGTCTTTGTAGCAAAACGGATCATGTAAGTTCCAAAAATACTGTCTAGGTTAAAAAACAGAAAGTTAACTGTACTTTGTGTTAACTCTCAGATTTTAGTATTTTTGTTTTATTTTCCATTAACTACCACTAAATCGATACGATTACTATTCCTATTGACTTAATCTACTTAATTCCATCCGTCTTTGTCTGTTTCGTTAACGTGTCTCAGTTGCTTAGGTACGTTAAAAGAATTCTCCAAATTTTTTATTTGAACGCTACCGATTTAGTCTTATGTAGACGAGACGTGCGTTAAACATATCGAATTATAATCTTATTGTTACAGAAATTAACTGCTATAGGTCAACGTATGGCCTTCAACAAAGAACAAATCCAATACTGCATAGTTGGCTATAAAAGGTCGCGAAATCACAAATCTAGACCAATTCAAACGAGAAAAGTTACTTTACTTTCTTGAATCTCATAGACGTGACAACAAATGCCACTGCTGGTGGACGTTGTTTCGTCCCCGAGGGTATCACCAGCCCAGTAGTCAGCACTTCGGTGTTGGCATGAATATCAATTATATGGTCATTTTTATAAATTTTCTGTTTACAAAACTTAGAATTTTTCGAAAAACTAAGGATTTTCTTACCCCAGGAGTAGATTACCATAGCCGTATTTGGCACAACTTTTTGGAATTTTGGGTCCTCAATGCTCTTCAACTTTGTATTTATCTTTTTAACAATTTTGATATGAGCGTCACTGATGAGTCTTATGTAGACGAAACGCGCGTCTGGCGTATAAAATTGTAATCCTGGTACTTTTGATAACTATTAAAAGTTATAATGCATACCTTCTTCTTATTGTCCTCTACAAAGTTATTGATATACAGAAGATTGTACCACCATCCCTTTTCACTTACCTTCTTCTTATTGTCCTCTACAAAGTAATTGATATACAAAAGATTGTACCACCATCCCTTTTCACTTACCTTCTTCTTGTTGTCCTCTACAAAGTTATTGATTTACAGAAGAGTGTACCACCATCCCTTTTCACTTACCTTCTACTTGTTGTCTTCTACAAAGTTATTGATATACAGAAGATTGTACCACCATCCCTTTTCACTTACCTTCTTCTTATTGTCCTCTACAAAGTTATTGATATACAAAAGATTGTACCGCCATCCCTTTTCACTAACCTTCTTCTTATTGTCCTCTACAAAGTTATTGATATACAAAAGATTGTACCACCATCCCTTTTTACTTACCTTCTTCTTGTTGTCTTCTACAAAGTTATTGATATATAAAAGATTGTACCACCATCCCTTTTTACTTACCTTCTTCTTGTTGTCCTCTACAAAGTTATTGATATACAAAAGATTGTACCCCCATCCCTTTTTACTTACCTTCTTCTTATTGTCCTCTACAAAGTAATTGATATACAAAAGATTGTACCACCATCCCTTTTTACTTACCTTCTTCTTGTTGTCCTCTACAAAGTTATTGATATACAAAAGATTGTACCACCATCCCTTTTCACTTACCTTCTTCTTGTTGTCCTCTACAAAGTAATTGATATACAAAAGATTGTACCACCATCCCTTTTTACTTACCTTCTTCTTGTTGTCCTCTACAAAGTTATTGATATACAAAAGATTGTACCACCATCCCTTTTCACAACCTTTATCTATTCCAGCTGTTGGCCAGTTTGGTCCAGTCCCAGTATAGTGGAACAGGGATACAGACACCATTATTACCAACATATAAGGTGGCGTTAACCTGTAAATAATATTGACATTTAGGATATTAATACTTGCAAAACAAGAATGTGTCCACAGTAAACGGATGCCCAACTCTCATTATAATTTTCTATGTTCAATGGACCGTGAAATTGGGGTCAAAACTCTATTGCGATATATAGGAAATCAAAACTTGTGAAAAATAGATTAATGAGTACTTACACATCGTTTTAGTGTATTTTTCCTCAAAATGGACACTGAAGAAAAACTGCAAAATGAAATTATGTCAAGGCGATCTTCTGGCACAAAGCCGCACAAATTTAAAATTTTAATCCTGGTATCTATGACGAGTTTCTGTTCTTGAACTCGAAAATGAAAAAAAAATGTTTATACATATACAACTAGTAGATTCTCTTTTTAAAATGTTTGATCCATACTTCCTTCTTAAAGTGGAAAATTTCTAAAAATTCCAAAATAGCCTTGTTTTTAGGATTAAACATTTAATTTTTTTTTACCGAAAAACCTATTTTGCTTGAAAAATTGCTTTATAAAAATTGTATGGGTGTGTTTAACTTTTCGGTTAGGAATTTGCAAAAACATGTCTAACCAAAGCTTATATATAAAATTAACATGCAACTAGTCCACGAAACTAAATGAATCCACACAAGTCTACTACTTTATTTTTACCATCCCTAGGTGTAATCTGTTATTCCCATACACGATCCTCTTCTCTGTGGCTCAATATTTATACATCCTGCCATTGTGTTACTGTTTTTTTGGAATTTTTTGCATTCTTATTTTTGCTTTTGTACTTTGCCTAAAGAGTGTACTAGTATATTATTTATTTTTTCTCTGTTGAAATAATTATTTGTTTTAATAATGATAACGAATATTAAACTATATTGACTGCTGTACCCTAATTTTTGACAGTTTTACCTACTAAGTTTGGGTTTTTTGTTTGCTCCCACATTGCTGTCAATACAATTGTATGCGACCGTCATACTAGCAACGTTTAGCTAGCTATAAAACCAGGTATCCGTCGGTTTTGGTTTGTGACACGGATTTGTTTCAGTTAAAACGATTTATAATTATTGAACAGTGGTATACTATTATTGCCCTTTATTTACGTTAACATTGGTAACTCACCTCCAAAATCTATGAAAATAAAACATGAACCACTTTAGACGCCCTTTGTTTTTATCCAGTTCTTTCATCACCAAATATGTCAATAAAAGTCCACTACAATATGAATAAACATCATCATGCAGCGATTGTTAAGATAAAGCTTTAAAAATACTCATTCTAATTGTATGTTATATTTGAAGATAGACATTTATTTCATTTTACAATTTAGAGCTATGATTACGCAGTAAAATTTTACACTGTTGCTTCCAGTTATATGACTTTGCATGGGGATAAAAATATCGCAACAAAAACCAACAACAAAAAACAACAGAGGGTTCTTTTTAGCGCAATATTAAACACAACCTGTTTATGCTGTGCTTGTGTAAATATCAATAGTTGTTAACATGCACCTTCTATTTTCATTGTAACAACCAAATACAAAACCTTTAGCAGCCTCGATTTAACACTTTTCCTAGCACGATAAGCGTATATTCTACTTCTTTTTTATAAGTTCTGTATATTTACCTCAAAGTGAAAAAGGAATCAACGGACACATATGCATTACAAACGGCCATAAATGTCCATCGTTTGAGCATGCGTGGCATAAATTCTGCAACATTATCTGAAATGAAAATTCATAACGATATGTTGTGCTATTTTTGTCATTATTTTGAAAGATATGAAATGAATTCGAAAATCTGTTATAAGGACATACACGGTACCAATTATAATGCGTTCATGAATACCTGAGTATTGGAAATATGAAATTTGATAATGGATATTATTCGTTATAAACGTTGCATTGCAGAATAATGGGTCTGTTTATCAGACGTTTTAAACAAAGCAGGAAATATCTTTTGCAAAAAGCAACCGAAATGGTATAAAATGTCTAATCAACATATTCTTATGAAGAGAAAATAGGTTTTAAATGTCATGACACTCTTAAAACAATTCTACAATACGACTTTCCTAGTGTTTTATGTGCCAACATATGACAGTTGTTATCCATTCATTTGATATTTTCGAGCTTTTGATATGCCATTAGGGACTTTCCGTTTTGAATTTTCCTCGGAATTCGGTATTTTTTTAGTAGTATATTTACCTGCAATGTTATTAGATGCACTGAATGCAGTCTATACCTGCAATATCATTAGGAGCACTGAATGCATGACCAGTAATTACTTTACCTACAATTTTATTAGGTGCAATGAATGCATTCTATTTACCTGCAATATTATTAGGTTCACTAGATGTAGTCTATTTACCTGCAATACAAATATGTGCATTGAATACAGTCTTTTTACCTTCAATATTATTAGGTGCACTGAATGCAATATTCCATTATTTACCTGCAGCAATATTGTTATGTGCATTGAATGCATTCTATTTACCTGCAATATTATTAGGTGCACTGATTGTATTATATTTACCTACAATATTATTAGGTGCACTGAATGTATTCTATTTACCTGCAATATTATTAGGTGCACTGAATGCATTCTATTTACCTGCAATATTATTAGGTGCACTGATTGCATTCTATTTACCTGCAATATTATTAGGTGCACTAGATGTAGTCTATTTACCTGCAATACAAATATGTGCATTGAATACAGTCTTTTTACCTTCAATATTATTAGGTGCACTGAATGCAATATTCCATTATTTACCTGCAGCAATATTGTTATGTGCATTGAATGCATTCTATTTACCTGCAATATTATTAGGTGCACTGATTGCATTCTATTTACCTGCAATATTATTAGGTGCACTGAATGTATTCTATTTACCTGCAATATTATTAGGTGCACTGAATGCATTCTATTTACCTGCAATATTATTAGGTGCACTGAATGTATTCTATTTACCTGCAATATTATTAGGTGCACTGAATGCATTCTATTTACCTGCAATATTATTAGGTGCACTGAATGTATTCTATTTACCTGCAATATTATTAGGTGCACTGATTGCATTCTATTTACCTGCAATATTATTAGGTGCACTGAATGTATTCTATTTACCTGCAATATTATTAGGTGCACTGAATGTATTCTATTTACCTGCAATATTATTAGGTGCACTGATTGCATTCTATTTACCTGCAATATTATTAGGAGCACTGATTGCATTCTATTTACCTGCAATATTATTAGGAGCACTGAATGTATTCTATTTACCTGCAATATTATTAGGAGCACTGAATGCATTATATTTACCTGCAATATTATTAGGAGCACTGAATGTATTCTATTTACCTGCAATATTATTAGGTGCACTGATTGCATTCTATTTACCTGCAATATTATTAGGTGCACTGATTGCATTCTATTTACCTGCAATATTATTAGGAGCACTGATTGCATTCTATTTACCTGCAATATTATTAGGTGCACTGATTGCATTCTATTTACCTGCAATATTATTAGGAGCACTGATTGCATTCTATTTACCTGCAATATTATTAGGAGCACTGAATGCATTCTATTTACCTGCAATATTATTAGGAGCACTGAATGTATTCTATTTACCTGCAATATTATTAGGTGCACTGAATGCATTCTATTTACCTGCAATATTATTAGGTGCACTGATTGCATTCTATTTACCTGCAATATTGTTAGGTGCACTGATTGCATTCTATTTACCTGCAATATTATTAGGAGCACTGATTGCATTCTATTTACCTGCAATATTATTAGGTGCACTGATTGCATTCTATTTACCTGCAATATTATTAGGTGCACTGAATGTATTCTATTTACCTGCAATATTATTAGGTGCACTGATTGCATTCTATTTACCTGCAATATTATTAGGTGCACTGATTGCATTCTATTTACCTGCAATATTATTAGGTGCACTGATTGCATTCTATTTACCTGCAATATTATTAGGTGCACTGAATGTATTCTATTTACCTGCATATTATTAGGAGCACTGATTGCATTCTATTTACCTGCAATATTATTAGGAGCACTGATTGCATTCTATTTACCTGCAATATTATTAGGTGCACTGATTGCATTCTATTTACCTGCAATATTATTAGGTGCACTGAATGTATTCTATTTACCTGCAATATTATTAGGAGCACTGATTGCATTCTATTTACCTGCAATATTATTAGGTGCACTGATTGCATTCTATTTACCTGCAATATTATTAGGTGCACTGAATGTATTCTATTTACCTGCAATATTATTAGGTGCACTGATTGCATTCTATTTACCTGCAATATTATTAGGTGCATTGATTGCATTCTATTTACCTGCAATATTATTAGGTGCACTGATTGCATTCTATTTACCTGCAATATTATTAGGTGCACTGAATGTATTCTATTTACCTGCAATATTATTATTATTAGGAGCACTGATTGCATTCTATTTACCTGCAATATTATTAGGTGCACTGATTGCATTCTATTTACCTGCAATATTATTAGGTGCACTGATTGCATTCTATTTACCTGCAATATTATTAGGTGCACTGAATGTATTCTATTTACCTGCAATATTATTAGGAGCACTGATTGCATTCTATTTACCTGCAATATTATTAGGTGCACTGATTGCATTCTATTTACCTGCAATATTATTAGGAGCACTGATTGCATTCTATTTACCTGCAATATTATTAGGTGCACTGATTGCATTCTATTTACCTGCAATATTATTAGGTGCACTGATTGCATTCTATTTACCTGCAATATTATTAGGAGCACTGATTGCATTCTATTTACCTGCAATATTATTAGGTGCACTGATTGCATTCTATTTACCTGCAATATTATTAGGTGCACTGATTGCATTCTATTTACCTGCAATATTATTAGGAGCACTGATTGCATTCTATTTACCTGCAATATTATTAGGTGCACTGATTGCATTCTATTTACCTGCAATATTATTAGGAGCACTGATTGCATTCTATTTACCTGCAATATTATTAGGAGCACTGATTGCATTCTATTTACCTGCAATATTATTAGGTGCACTGAATGCATTCTATTTACCTGCAATATTATTAGGTGCACTGATTGCATTCTATTTACCTGCAATATTATTAGGAGCACTGATTGTATTCTATTTACCTGCAATATTATTAGGAGCACTGATTGCATTCTATTTACCTGCAATATTATTAGGAGCACTGATTGCATTCTATTTACCTGCAATATTATTAGGAGCACTGATTGCATTATATTTACCTGCAATATTATTAGGAGCACTGATTGCATTCTATTTACCTGCAATATTATTAGGTGCACTGAATGCGTGACCAATGATGACCCACGTCATAGACAGGAATCGGATTCCATTTATACATGTAATTACTCCTTTTCCTTGCTTTGTATCGAGAATTTTTGAACCATTTGTATACATTGAGAAGGATAACAGCAGCTTCCCTGGAATACCTGTAAAAAGAAGTGATTTTTAGAACCAGTAGAGTACATTGAGAAGGATAACAACAACTTCCCTAGAATACCTGTAAAAAGAAGTGATTTTTAGAACCAGTAGAGTACATTGAGAAGGACAACAACAGCTTCCCTGGAATACCTGTAAAAAGAAGTGATTTTTAGAACCAGTAGAGTACACTGAGAATGATTACAACATCTTCCCTGGAATACCTGTAAAAAGAAGTGATTTTTAGAACCAGTAGAGTACACTGAGAAGAGAACAACAGCTTCCCTGGAATACCTGTAAAAAGGAGTGATTTTTAGAACCAGTAAGGTACACTGAGAAGGATAACAACAGCTTCCCTGGAATACCTGTAAAAAGAAGTGAGTTAGAACCAGTAGAGTACACTGAGACGAATAACAAGTTTCCCTGGAATACCTGTAAAAAGAAGTGATTTTTAGAACCGGTAGAGTACACTGAGACGAAAAACAACAGCTTCCCTGGAATACCTGTAAAAAGAAGTGATTTTTCAAACCAGTAGAGTACACTGAGAAGAGAACAACAGCTTCCCTGGAATACCTGTAAAAAGGAGTGATTTTTAGAACCAGTAGAGTACATTGAGAATGATAACATCTTCCCTGGAATACCTGTAAAAAGAAGTGATTTATAGAACCAGTAGAGTACACTGAGACGAATAACAACAGTTTCCCTGGAATACCTGTAAAAAGAAGTGATTTTTAGAACCAGTAGAGTACACTGAGACGAATAACAACAGTTTCCCTGGAATACCTGTAAAAAGAAGTGATTTTTAGAACCAGTAGAGTACAATGAGACGAATAACAAGTTTCCCTGGAATACCTGTAAAAAGAAGTGATTTTTAAAACCAGTAGAGTACACTAAATAGAGAACAACAGCTTCCCTGGAATACCTGTAAAAAGGAGTGATTTTTAGAACCAGTAGAGTACATTGAGAAGGATAACAACAGCTTCCCTGGAATACCTAAACATATGCTAAGTATGTTGTAATAGAGATTTCCAATAAAATGACTTTACTCGACATAACCGACCTAACTCAGCGTATTTCGTCCTACTGCATTGAAGCGTGACGGAGGGGAGCATACACTGCATGCATGTTTTGCTATTTGAACACGAATTGTTGCTGGAATATACCTTCAGTAAAATTCAACAACAACTGTTTTTTTTTTACTCTTTAAATATTTTGTCATTAAACTTTGAATGACTTTATAGACATAAATACTATAATAGAAAAAGGAAATTAGCAACATGTAATCAAACACACCCACCATTTTTTGTCATTTTACTTGACCCATATTTTAGTTCTTCTCACATTATGAATTTTAAAAACTACCGAGACAACAATTAGCATACAAATATTAAAATAACAAATTCCGAAGCGAGAAGGTTGCCTTTTTATTGTTTTTAATAGATTTAATGTTTAGCACACCCGAATGTAAAAGGTGTACTCGACTTTTAAAACAAAATAATATTTTTCTATAATTTAATTGAAGATAATTTCATGTAGGCAGAAATTCATATCAATTATCTATTTTTCAAAAGTACTTTTTCGTCTTTGACTTTACCAAATTATGGGGCGAGGTTTTTGTTTAAGTATACCTAAACTCATTGTCATTATCAAAACCATGAAAGACAACTCCTATGAATCGTATGATAGGTACAGATACGTTTATATACGTGGTCTTATGACAGTGAAGTGTAGGCGGAAATCTCAATAATCACGTGATATATACAAATCATGATTTCTTTCGTTTTTCATCATCTTAGAAATATTTTATATTGATAAAATTTATTATGAATGGGTGTCATAGTTAAGGAATACTTAGTTAAAACTTGAGTAACGCATTTAACAAAATTAATTGGTTAGCAACAACCGGTCCCGTTACGTGCGTACGTCGAGTTAGGTACGTATGTCATTTTATTGGAAATCTCTAATAAGAAAATGTCAAAGATATTTTTTTTAAATAGAAATATTTTTTGATATAATATTTTGAGTATTTCTGTTTCCATTTAACTTCAAAAAGTGACCAACGATATGTTTAAAGAATTAAAAGTTCTTACATCCGAACACTGAAATACTTGTTAATTCAACTCCAGAAAAAAAACCACATTTATTTATTTCATCAATGATCTAATCAGATAAATCAATCTAAAACACAATCTACCGTAAAATGAACTCTTAAAGGAGCGAGACCGAGTCCATCGGTAGGGTGAACGCACTCTACCGTGTATGTATCTCCTCTTAAAGAAGCGAGTCCAAGTTCATCGGTAGGGTGAACGAACTCTACCGTGTATGTATCTCCTCTTAAAGAAGCGAGTCCAAGTTCATCGGTAGGGTGAACGAACTCTGCCGTGTATGTATCTCCTCTTAAAGAAGCGAGTCCAAGTTCATCGGTAGGGTGAACGAACTCTGCCGTGTATGTATCTCCTCTTAAAGAAGCGAGTCCAAGTTCATCGGTAGGGTGAACGAACTCTGTCGTGTATGCATCTCACGCAATACGAACCCAGGGTGAACGAACTCTGTCGTGTATAGACTCCCGCAATACGAACCCATAACAATTGTTTTAAAATAATGATGTATACATGTATATACTTAAATAAATATACATATGAGGACGAAGTTCTCAATAACAGTAAGATATGTCATGAAGTAAAAAATCAATATAAAAATCCCTAATCTATCAAATTAAATTAAATAACTTTATTAACTTTTGTATTTGCGCATTTACCTGTTCCTATTCTGCCATGTTCTAATGTATAAGAGTTCTCGCAAATTGGTAAATATGATTACCATATAATGAAAATATCAAAATGAAAATAAAAATCATTATACGGACTTCGTCTTATTTCACAGTTAACACATGACTTATAATATAGTGGAGAACCTTATTATTTATTTTGTAATACCTGGCTGATATTCTTTGACACGTGATTTTGTGTTTTCAATCAATTGCTGTTTTTCACTTGCTTCGATTGCGATCTCCTCACTTGAGGTGATTTCTTCTATCCGTCGCCATTTTGGCCATTGTATAACAATGAGGTCATATCCAGTTCCGCTTAGCATGGCGGCGATAAATAGTCCAATCACTACCCTGTAAATCATTTGTCTCAATTATCAAATCATCAATGTACAAACTTCAAATGAATCTTAATTAAAATTCGAAATACTTTGGTCGTTCCTAAAATATATATAAATGAACCTCTTTAAGGTCAACAAATAATCAGTCTTGGTTTCTCTTTATTTTAATTGGAAGTTTGATCTTTTGGGGTTCTTGTGTAATATGAGGGTATTTTTCTGCGAATACTAGTTTGCGTAAATAAGTATATGGAATTTGTCAAAGTCTTGTTTGAAAGCTCTTATTCATGATTTTAATTATTTATACAATCAATATCAGTTGTTGCATTAAAATACAACAAGAATGTGTCCACAGTACACGGATGCCCCACTCGCACTATCATTTTCTATGTTTACTGGACCGTGAATATGGAATAAATTCTCTTATTTGGCATTACAATTAGAATGATCTTATCAAAGGGAACATGTATACTAAGTTTCAAGTTGATTGGACTTCAACTTCATCAAAAACTACCTTGACCAAAAACTTTAACCTAAAGTGTAACAGACGGACGAACGAACAGACGGACGGACGGACGGACAAACGACCGGACGAACGACCGGACGAACGACCGGACGAACGAACGGACGAACGGACGCACAGACCAGAAAACATAATGCCCCTCTACTATCGTTGGTGGGGCATAAAAACAATAAAGTAGACCGCTTTTAGGGGGGAAACAACACATACTGCTCCGAGGTAAAATCAATGCATTGAAATTAAATGTCACAATTCAAATGAACCATACAGATGCCATTTATGACTTTGTATTATATAAGCTGAAAGCTACACTCTCCCATTAATATAGATGACCTAAGCTTTAAATTGTTTGTTGAACAGTTGTTGTTCATGCGTTAGATGTGTTTTAATGTTTGATTTTGCCATTTGATTAAGGACTTTCCGTTTTGAATTCTCCCCGGAGTACAGTATTTTTGAGATTTTACTTTTTGTTCTGTTGGAGCCTTTTGGTTTAAACTCGATGATGTTTTCTGACATGGATCTGTATTTATATTTCTTTGACATTCATCGTTACTGTATTTACTGAGGAACATTATTTTAAAGTTCATGCTGAGTCATATTCTAATATAATTGTAGATTAAAACTTACAGTACTATTTCAGCCCGTGTATCGTATGGTATGTCTGTTTCTACGCAGGTCTGTATACTGGCTGTCAATTCGGTTGATACATTCTCATATAAAACTGTATAACACGAGCAATCGTTAAACATTTTCAAAAGAAGATATATTTGTACACCTTAGTTTTCATATGGTAATACTTATGGTTATTTTCAACTAACCGTCAGAAGTTTTTATTCGCCAATGCTTTGGAATTATATTTTTGTCATACTTATCTTAACCTATTTATCAGGAATTTGTAAAATACGAGAGCCGTGGTGTTGTGGTTAGTGCATCGGACTACTAACACTTGGTTCCTGGTTCGATTCCCGTTTGGGATGAAAATTTCAGGAACTCAATTTTCGGCTCTCCCTTGACACCATTTGCGAGTATGGTCTTGAGGAAACGATGATAGTCCGTCGGAAGGGGACGATAAATCGACGAATCGTGTTAAGAGAGAGCCATATCTCTTGCACGTTAAAGACACATTTGTAGATTTCGAAAAAGTGTAGGCTAATGCTACTACAAGGCAGCACTCGCACCCGCAAAGTGGAAAGGGATAAATATAAATTTTTAAAATAAGACAAAAAGTCCTTCAATATACTAAAATCCTAGACTAAATAAAGGCAACAGTATTATACCGCTGTTCAAAACTCATAAATCCATGGGCAAAAAACAAAATCGGGGTAACAAACTAAAACCGAGGGAAACGCATTAAATATAAGAGGAGAACAACGACATAACACCGAAACGTAACACAATTTGTTTCCCAATCCACTATGAATAACTATGTTTAAACTAAAATACGAATGTGTGTGTTATATAAAATACAAAGTTCCAGCAGAATACTACAAGGTCAAAACCTCAAATCTAGTATCCTTTAAAAACTATAGTGGGTTCAGTACAAAAGAAAGGAATATGGCAGTTGCTTTTCTATTCGTTGATGTGTTTGAGCTATTGATTTGCCACTTGATAAGGAACTTTCCATTTTCAATATCCCTCGGAGTTTGGTATTTATAAAATTTTATTATGTTTTTTGTTTAGTAAAAGATGTTAACTAGCGTCTTTGGGAACACCTAAAATATTGAGGTGAAATATAAACTGCTAGCTGACCAATAAATGTCTGAATAGTAGAAGATATGTCGTCGTTTTGTTTTAGAAAGGGGAGTTGTCGCTCGCTGGTCGAATAATGTGTTTGGATTCTCCGTTTTGATATATGTGTGTGTGTGTATTTCACTTTTTTTTTTTAAAGATAACAGATACAATGAATATGAGATAATAAGTGTTTCCAAACAATCAAAATAAGAAGGCGAAGTCAGTTTTCGAGTATGACTAAAGACATGCATGTGTAAAAAAATTATTTTGTGTTGCCCTTATTTTAAGGGTATTTATTCGAAGTTAACTTGATATTATTTTAGTGGTGAATATAACGTCTTACATTTGCGAAGCAGATTTTGTACGTCCTTCTTCGAACAACTGTCAGGCACACAAACACCAAGAGTCACTGTAGGATTGCCCTGAAATAATATATAGTAGAGGTTTGAATAAGTAGCTCCTTAATTAACTTTTTTCAGCACAAAATAAAAAGAAATGAAACACTTTTTTATCTGTATTAAACGTTAAGTTAACGTAGCAGATCTCTCCTTTATTGGACCACTAGCAAACTTATTTGGATCTAAACAACTCTTAAGACTGAACAATATGTTATCATGAAATTGAAAATGTATTGTTCCGACTTTTCAGGTGATGTAAAGACCAAAATGGCCATGAAAGGCTAAAATAGTTAGCACAGGTACCAGGACTATAATTTAATACGCCAGACGCGCGTTTCGTCTACACAAAGCTACTAAACTCACTGCAAGCAAACTGTTTAAAAAAAGTAAAATCACAAAAATACTGAACTTAGAGGAAAATCAATTCGGAAAGTCCATAATCACATTGCAAAATAAAAAAAACGCATCAAAAACGAGTAGACAAGAACTGTCATATTCCTGACTTGGTACAGGCATTTTCAAATGTAGAAAATGGGGGATCAAACCTGGTTCTATAGCGCTAACCCTCTCACTTTAATGACAGTCTCATCGAATTCCGTTATATTTACATTAATGCGTTAAAATCCTATAATACACCAGACGCGCGTTTCGTCTACATACGAATCATCAGTGATGCTCATATCAAAACTGCTAAAAAGCCGAAGAAGTGCAAAGTTGAAGAGCATTGAGGACCCAAAAAGTTGTAAGACTTCATTTACTATAGTGAACTCCACATGCTGTTTCTTCTAACAGAGAACCGTAATGTAAATTGCTTCACGGTGGTATGTTATTCTGTATTCGATTTATGCATCAACGAAATTTATACTTACGAGTATTATATTTCCGAGAAGTCCCGGTAGTGGAACACGTGCTTTGCAGTAATGATACTTATCTGTATTATATCCTTTCAGTGGAACATTTGTATTTTTTACTTATATGGGTATTATATTTTGTTACTTACGGGTATTATATTATTGAGAGGTCCTTTCAGTGGAACACGTGCTTTGCAGTATTGTGCATCAAATCTGTACTTGATGCCACTAACATTGGTGGCAACATCCTGTATAGCTAGACACTCATCAAAATCTCCGAACCAGACGATTCCTCCGCCAAGAATGTTTGCTGGTGGTTTACCAGCTGCATCTATCACTAAAAGTATAAAAGTCAACAAAGTTACCAAATTAAAGAACCTTAGTAAGCACGCTCACATACCCCACATCCCCACATTTTCATTGGAGAAATTAATTAAGTGTAATGAAAAAAAATGTATAAGTAAAAAATGAATCGTAATTTCCTGTCGATATGCACATCTACATAGTATGTCCTTATTATCTTAAAAGGTTTCATGAAATTCTGTTGTGTAGTTTCAGAGGAGTTGCGATGACAAACTGGTGCAGTAGTACATTGAAGCAAATAAGTTGAAAGGGGTGTAACTCCTAGAAAAAAAATTGAATCGTAATTTCCTGTCGATATGCACAACTACATAATATGTCCTTTTCATCTAAAAAGGTTTCGTGAAATTCTGTTGTGTGGTTTGAGAGGAGTTCGATGACAAGAAACAGGACTGACGGACGGAAGGACGGGTCAAAAACATTGTACCCTCCGCAACTTCGTTGCATGGGGTATAATAAGACTTTTCTTTTGCCAAGGATGATTGATCGGGTTGGACCCCCCTTTTTCACGATCAATGCTTTTTGATTGTGACATATGTTTGGATTCCCCCTTAATTCTTGGTAAGTATCTCACACCACCACCACTACACACACATTTAAAAAAAACCCGTTATCCACGCCTGCATGTGCTCAATACTTCCAGCTTGAAAATATGTTTCAAAATATAGAGTTCTCGAGAGGTATAACTGTTGGTCCAAACTACAATGTTTGATAGAAAACCGATACATTTTTGGTATTTTGCAATAGAAATATTAGTGAGAAAAGAATAAGTTAAACATGGAGAACTCATAAATTGTGATGGGAAAAATGATTTGGACAGCATTTACCAAGACACAAATTATTTGATGTACATCTCAACCTCAAACTTCAATGAGTCTTAAAAGTTCAGACATGAAACATTTGCACATATACACCAGGGTCTAGGTTGGTAGGGGGTACTTCATTCCTGTATTCTTTAAACTATTCTTTACTTTTTAGCATCTTATCATTCTCTTTATCTTTAAGTCTTTTTTTCTATTTCTTTATGCAAAAACGATTGTATAAATATATGCATGGGGATGACTAAGTTGAGAAAAGTGTTTGACCTTCAACTTCAATGTAAGGTTTTCTTGCCTGTAACGCTAGTAGTGGTGAGTTTTCATGTCAAGTTTCATTGTCACAAACTACAAGGGTTTTGAAATTAGAGATTGAAAATTATTTGTGATAGACAGACACACGGACGCACGGACGGACAGGTTTATTGTTGAATGCTTTGCTCAAATCGATTTAACTTAAATCTACGTTGTATAAACAGTTGCATATATAAAATATAATGTGCAGCACATCAAACATTGTATACTACAGTGTATTTAAATTTGTCATCTATAATTTCTTTTTTAACAGCGGTTGAATTCGTAAATTGGAAGGATATAATCGAAGCTTTTTTGGACTAGTAAAAAGAATATCACATGACAAGCTAGGCTGCACTATGTACGTTACAGTTTAAGTAATTCAGGATAAGCTATAATGATAAGTAATTCATGAACAGAATGGTCAAAGAGCACATGCACATTAATTAATCAACAATAAGCTAGGTGTTTAGTGCAAAAGTTTAAGTAAATAATTATTATCAATTGTTTACATTCATTCAGATTATCATTTTGATTTCAGCAGTAAATATTTATTAGATATTATATTATTATAATCATAACTATAATATTTTGTATATATATATATATAAAGCTGGTTTTATATTCTTTTTTCATATAGATGTAACGTGTAACCAGGCGTTTATATCTCAAACGTCCGTTCCAGTAAATACTTGGATCCAAGTTGTCCACAAACAATACGGTAATACTAAAAACTACAACTATCTATGTTATGCACAATGAACTAAAATATACACACTGACTCTTTGTCGAAATAAAGTAACAACAGACAAATATATATACAAATATAATTCAATAAACCAGTCTGTCCTCAAGAATGGGACGATGTGTCACTAAGAGACAGTATAGCTGGTACAGCTTGTCCTCCGAATGGGACAGTCTGCCAATACAAGACAGAGCGGTCTGGTACAACTTGTTCTCCGAGTGGGACAACCTGTCACTACCACACAGTGAGGACTGGAACAACTTGTCCTACGATTGGGACAGTCTGCCTTGTCAATCCTATCAACCTGTACGTTCACTTGTACCCAGTACAAAGTGTCTCCTGAATAGTAAAGCTCTCTTAGCGTCTTAATATTCCTAGCGTACGCTCTGTTGACTGGTGACGGCTCATCGACAGCCAACCGACAGCCTCGAATGCCGTTTCTCACTCTCTTATATACCCGTGGTTAATACCACTATTTCCTTGATAGGGGTGTTCTCTATATTTCACCCTTACGGAGCATAGAGAGTCCTTCGCGATCACCCCTATACATTTCGACCCGGCCACTAATTTTCCCGCCAAACGTCTAAATCCACACAACGCTTCTTTCTACATGAAATAAGCATATACACAACAAGATTCTCCAGATTTATAACCATAACGACCAATAAACATTACATAGATAAATGTTAAAGACGTTCTCAAAGCTACACACGTGGTTGTTTATTTACTTAAACAGCTGTTTCCTTTGATTGTTTCTGTGATGCGAAATACTTAATATTGACTGAAAGGGAATGTAGGGTCAGAAGGTAGGTCAAATTACCTATAGTCACCTGGTCATTTCTAAGGGTAAACATTTGACTGGTCTTTGAAGGTCACAATTGTGACCTTTATATCGCAAGGTCGTCTGTCTACATTCCATCTTTTTCCAGCTAACGCAGGTCAGGTTTGATCATGTCAGCTTCGGTAGTCAAACATGACTAGAGACCAACCAACAATTGTAAAAAATAAGATCTTAAAAGAAACTTCAAATTTCTCGAGTAAAGCAAATTCTTAGATGATGTTTGCTACTTTAAAGTCACTTCTGATCATAATGCGCATCACGTTTCTACATATCAATACATCCCTGACTTTCAAATGCTTGAGCGTATCTTATCAAAGTAAACACAGTTAGGCCTACTCGACAACTGGAAATGGTATAGTGTTAAGTGCATGTTATACTTTCAAAAAATACACTATCCACACTGACATGTGTCTACACTTGTATTTCAAAACCAAAATGGAAGTTTCATCGTACAACATTCCAAGTCATAAACCACGTCAGGTGTTAGCTTGTATGATCTTAATATATTTGTTCTTTGACAGAAATTACACTGTTGAAAGACTTATACGGAAATTCCAATTATTGGTTATCATACAATTGATTTTCTAAATGATCGCAACAATATGAAGCAATTTTGCACTCAATCGCTTATATTATTTAACTAACTAGAAGCTAATATTTTACAGTACAAATATGCAGAAACCTACTCAGTGAACATAAAAATTGGTACTTATATGGTTCCAAATTAGGGAAAGGTCATTTAACCTCAATTAGGCGGTGGTAGCGGGAAAGGGGATGGGGAGGGTTGTGTGTGTAATGTTGTTTTCTTTTCAATAAAAATATTTTGTTCCCCAATTTGATTTATTAGATTTTGGTCAACCAGGAGACAAATAGAAGTATTCTGAATCCATACTTTGATATAGTATAAAATATTGAAAAAATAATTGAGAAATAGCGTTGTAAAATGCAAAAACTAAAAACATTCTTTTTGCGCGAAAAATATTTTCCGACTGTGATATAAAGCCCTACCCTACCCCCCTTGAAGTTAAATGGTTGCTCCCTTATAAAACAAGAAAAAAAGTTAAATATAATATTATTATATATAATGACAGTTTCTTACTTCTTACAGCCCAGACGTCCTGTCTTGCAAGTCCTTGTTTCAATGCTTCCGAATGGTTGGCACATAGTTCGGATATTGGAAATTTCTTTGGTTTTGGCGGTTTCTTTGTGGTAGGCTTAGTAGTAGGAATGGTTGTTACGGGTATTTCTGTCACATTGTCCGCCATTACAGCAGGAATGTTTTCATTCCTAAATTCCTCCCATGGTTCGGTTTGCAACGTACGGAACATTCCGTTTATATTCGCCGCGTTTTCTACGAGTTTTGCTATTTTCGCATATTCCTTTGGTGAAGAATTAATGTATCTGACCAATCGACGCGTTTCAATGACATCTTGGATATCGTCTGCGTCACCAAGAAGAACGGTTCTTGCCAGTAAAGAAATGATCACTATAACAATAATCCCATGCATGTCCCTGTCTGACGAGCTATGTCCTAGTTATGAAACAAACAAGTGTGTATCAGTACTATCGCTTATTAAATAAATATATTATTTTGATATGAATTGTTATCAGATTCAGCTGATTTTCACCACTAGCCTCGATTATTTTCGTTTTACACTGATCACGAGACGGAACGAGTCCAAGGTATCAGGAATGCAGATATTTAATATTTTTTTTAATCTTTTTTCGTAATGGTGTTCTGTATGATATATGTATACAAGTGTGCAGATATCTAAAAGATTGAATGATGATAAATTTTGTTTAATGTAAATACACATATGATTTAAAAAAAAAAGAAGAGATGTGGCATTACAAATGAGACAACTATCCACCAATGTATACATGATTTAAATGGAAGCAGATATACGCAACCGCGGAGCCTTCGACAATGAGAAAGAGAAAAAAAATCTGTATATTATTTGTTATTATTGCAGTTTATATTCTGATTTTACCAAGTGCGACAACGAACGTTCAGCAAAGTCAAAATCCGAAACAGTGGTGACAAAATGCTACGCTACTGTACACCACTGTCATCATCCCTTTTTTAAGATCCGTGTCGTTGCGCTTAAATATTAACAAAACAAGATCATTTTGAAATTGCCAAGCTATTGAACATTACACAATAATATATTTGATAACAATGAAGTATACAGCAAGAAATTCAGCCAAGGATTTGGAACATTTTTGGGGTGCAGTAACACAACGCATACTACCCCATTACTTACGTGGAGAAATAGAAAGATAATAGCCAAAGTGACAAGTACATTGTAACTGCCGCGGTCTGTGCTTTTTTGTCTTTCCTTTTCCCGCTTTATATCGATCAGATTGTCTATAAAAAGAAGAAGGTGTAGTATAAGACAACTCTACACACGGGACACAGAATTAACAACTATGGGTCACCGTACGACCTTCAACAATGAGCAAAGCCCTTACCGCATAAATGCTAATATAAAAAAGAAGATGTGTTATATATATATATATATATATTATGATTACATCATTGTTAAATAAAGAACCCCTAGACTAAGATGTTAAATAAAGAACCCCTAGACTAAGATGAAATGGACTTGTTATTATCTGACCGTCCAGAAATCACCTTTTACATTATGATTGAAAATGACACACTACAAGAGACCAAATGACACAGAAATTAACAACAATTGGTCACCGTATGACCTTCAACAATGAGCAGATCCCATACCGCATAGTAAGCTAACTTTTTTCAACTGCTATTTAAAGTTTCTTCATATACTGAGTGTACTGTGTACCATTTTCAAGTGTTTGTTATACTTCTGCATGCACATGGTATTGAAAATACACAGACATATCCCACTATATAAATGTCAGATAAAGTTTCGTTGAATGTCAGAACACGTTTTTGAGACGCCACGGGTGCGCTTTATTCGTTCACATAACGTTGAAAATACCTCAGGAGTATGTTACAAACACGCTCCGCATACGCCCAAGTTTAAGTCTGACTAAGTCAACGTCGAACGATCTTGAGGCGTATACAACGTGCCCTAAGCGTATATCAAACTTGTCTTTAGTGTTTTTCAACGCGCTTGGAACGTATGTATTAAGCTGTTAAGTGCGTGTAGATAAAAACGCATGAAAAACGCTAGAGCGAAAAGAAAGTTTTTATGCTGCATTGGACCATATTGGTTTAACATATTTTTCAATGGATTTGACAATTCTAATTTGCAAAGAAAATTATTTACATGGAAAGGAAGACTGTCCCGAGTCGATCTGAAAGAGAATCTACGTTGAAAGGGAGATAACTCTAGAAGAAAAATAGGTGGAAACGTGTGAATATAAAAAAAGAAGATGAGGTATGATTGCCAATGAGACAACTCTCCACAAAAGACCAAAATGACATAAACATTAACAACTATAGGTCACCGTACGGCCTTCAATAATGAGCAACGCCCATACCTCTTAGTCAGCTATAAAAGGCCCCGATAAGACAATGTAAAACAATTCAAAAGAAAAAACTAACGGCCTTATTTATGTAAAAAAAATGAACGAAAAACAAATATGTAACACATAAACAAACGACAACCACTGAATTACAGGCTCTGTTCACGCACCTCAGACATTATACGGTCAAGCACCTTGGACACTATACGTTCACGCTTCTCGGACACTATACGTTCACGTACCTTGCACATTATATATACGGTCACGCATCTCGGACATTATGTGTTCACACACACACCTCAGACATTATACGGTCACGCATCTCGGAAACTATATACGTTCACGCTTCTCGGACACTATACGTTCACGCACCTCAAACACTATACGTTCACACTTCTCGGACACTATACGTTCATGTACCTCGGATATTATACGTTCACGCACCTCAGACACTATACGGTCACGCATCTCGGACACTATCTACGTTTACGCTTCTCCGACACTATACGTTCACCCACCTCAGACAGTATAAGGTCACGGACCTTGGACACTATATATACGGTCACGCACCTCAGACACTATATATACGGTCACGCATCTCGGACACTTTGTGTTCACGCAACTCGGACACTATATGTTCACGCACCTCGGACACACTACGTCCACGCACATAAGACACCACGGTCAAGCACCTCGGACACTATATACGTTCACGCTTCTCGGACACTATACGTTCACGCACCTCAGACATTATACGGTCAACATCTTGGACACTATACGTTCACGCACCTCCGACACTATATATACGGTCACGCATCTCGGACATTATACGTTCACGCACCTCAGACACCATACGGTCACGCATCTCGGACACTTTATACGTTCACGCTTCTCGGACACTTTACGTTCACGTATCTCGGACATTATACGTTCACGTACCTCCGACACTACACGGTCACGCACCTCGGACACTTTATGTTAACGCACCTCAGACATTATACGTTCATGCACCTCGGACACTATAAGTTCACGCACCTCAGACACTATACGGACACGCACCTCATACACTACACGGTCATGTACCTCGGACAGTATACGTTCACGCACCTCAGACACTACAGTCATGCACCTCGCCCAGTATACGTTCACGCACCTCATACACTACACGGTCATGCACCTCGGATAGTATACGTTCACGCACCTCAGACACTATACGTTCACGTACCTCCGACACTTCACGGTCACGCACCTCGGACACTATATGTTAACGCACCTCAGACATTATACGTTCACGCACCTCGGGCACTATACGTTCACACACCTCAGACACTATACGGACACGCTACTCGGACACCATACGTTCTCGCACCTCGGAGAACAGTATACGTTCACACACCTTAGACACTAGTATACGTTCACGCACCTCATACACTAAACGTTCCTGCAATCGGATATTATACGTTTGCGCACCTCAGACACTATACGTTCATGCACTTCGGACACTTTACGTTCACGCACCTTGGACACTTTATGTTCACAGACCTTGGACACCACATAAGGATAATTACAATACACTGAATTTACTATTTTCATTATCTTCTTATATTTCACCAGGCATTCCAATTTTTATACAATAAATTACTTCTGAACAAGTGATATCTTTACCTTCGTGTTAACATATGAAAAAATAATGAAAAGTCAACGAACGTTCATGTTGTTTTCTTATGATTTTTGTAATCTGTCTTCAGTTACGTCAAAATTGAGCGTTCATTATCGCAAACAAGCGTGCGTTTTTGTGGAACGAGTGTTACATTAAAGAGTTACACTGACAGACGAATAAACCGGTTAAAAGATCACGGCAGATCTATAATTAACACCTACTTTTTAACGGGATGTTATTTCATACCTATTAATTAATTATGCAAAACATTTTTTTTCTCAACAGGAAGTATGAATGGCTTTACATACTAACATACGTTTTAAGTAATAATGCAGAACATTTTTTCACAACACGAAATATGAATGGCTTTACCTAAGAGCAATTAAATTAACCCCGCTTTTTCCAAACAAACAAATAAACGATATGATCTTGCCTAACCGCTTCGAACTCTTGAATTTGTTATATTAATAAAAAAAAAATCCCCTAGTACTTCAATCATTTTGTCTTTTGGTGTATTCTTCCATCTTTATTTCGCTCCTACCTCAGTAAAGCATTTATGACTTTTGCGTGTTGTATCTATGGCATATATTACATTTCAGTATATCAAATAAAGTGAATGATCTGACAAAAATGTTAGTTGTAGATGACATCATATCCATGTCAGACAACGCATTATCAACAGTGCTTGAACCATTATGCTTATAAAATGCTACATAGTCAAAACTGATCACCTACAAATCTACCATTAATAATTCTGAGCCTGGAGACAATAAATAGACCAATTAGTTGTTTACCTTGGGAATTTAATATACTGGTTTAATTTTTAAATTGTTATTTGGATGGAGAGTTGTCTCATTGGCACTCACACCACATCTTCCTATATCTAGTCATCAAAAGTAACGATTCACAATTTTGAATTCAACTTTATCATGAAATAAAATAAGAAAAACTGTTAAATTAACCATTGAAAATCATTCTTTCGCAAAGCAAAAGTAAATGATTAAAAGAACCTGATAAAATTGAAAAATGCGAAAATACCATTTTATTGAATTGAACACTGGGGGCAAATTCATTTTGGTGTAAATGATGACAAAAGTGGCACATAATTTCAAAGTGGAGAGTAACTGTTGAGAATTCAAATATCTGCAAAGGCATTCAAAGTATACCATATATAGTGTATCAAATTTCATTATAAATATGGAAAGTACATTGCTTTGTATCGTTTCTTTTGGTGATTAGTATATAAGAATGTTTTGTGCAAGAGGCGTAAAGACGTAACGTGTTTGGAGTAGGTACTTTATAAACACATCCCACACTTTTATGTCTCCGTACGAACTATAATGAAGAACAATGTCCAAAGGCCAGTCTGAGATATCATCATTCGACGTTATTAAGTTGTGGTACTTTCTCACATGTCTTCCCAAACGTATAGATTTAACTTGTTAGAAATATCTATGAAATAACGAATTATAAAACGTTGAAATGACTATGTTGCAAATGCGATTGAACTATTCTAGCTATAAACAGTTTTTGCTTAAACAATTTTGTGCTATCCAAATAAACTTTTTTGGACCAACTTTTTATTTAGAATAATTGCATTTCCCAAGTTAATGTACTAGATAACCTATTCTGAAAAAAATAATGATTATAAAGGGTAACAATTTTACCACATACTTGAAAAGTAGATAATACGATAGGCTATCTGAATTTATCAGCAGCATTTTTGATTATTGTCACAGTATCTTTCTTTTTTCTTTGTTTTAAACACGCTCGTTTCCAAGATATATACTAAGTTTGAGCCAATATTTTTTTCTTCAAAAAACAAAAATCAGATTTCAAACATTTGCAAAAACAAATTTAAGTACAAAAAATGTTTACTTTAAATAAATGGGTTGCAAATATGTTCCAAATCAAAGAATATTCATATTAGATATAAACTTCGATCGCTGAAAGAATTAACCATTTTTTAATGAGTCGAGAACGAAATCATAAGTAATTGGTGAATTTAAAGATAATTATGATGACAGTAAACACGAAAAAATAAATTTAAATCCCTGCTTAGTTCACTGTTATAATATTAAACTTCAAGTTATTCCAACAAATATTTGAGATTGATATACAGGGGCGGATCCAGCCATTTAAAAAAAAGGGGGGGGGGGTGTTCCGACTATATGTCCCAATTCAAATTGTGATCCATTTAATAGAAGAGTGTTTTTTTTTTCCATTTGCAATATGCTGCAATGATTATACCATGGAGGTTATATAACCTCCCTGATTATACTCTGCACAAAACATGGAGTACGATTTGTGAATGAAGACTAAGAATTAAGTTAGGACAGATGCGTCATTATACTTCTAGCTGTTTTTATCTTTCTGTGACAACCCCTATGTATAACTATGAAGAAAAATCATTTAGAATCAACAAGTTTTAATAATTAAGAATTAGAACTGACTGATTTTTGCGTCACTGACTCTCTGTATCGTTTCTATATAAATGTGTGTTTGTACGGGGAACTTAAACGTGTGAAAATCCTTGATAACGGACATAAATAGCCTTTCCTTTATACAAAATGTTAACTTGTAGGAATAAATAAAAGTCAATGTAATTAAAGACAAAGTTGTTCGTAGAAGATATCAAGTTTAATAATAGTATTACAATACCTATGTTATTAGACGTTGAATTAAAATGATCGAGGCGTGGGCGAGTGTACTAATTATTTTTGACAAAAACTAATCAATTATTTAAAAGTATTAAACTATTGGAGATCATTATGGAAAGAAAGGTTAAATATTTAATATCTTTCTTTATGGTCTTTAGTCTGACTCCCCCACGTTTATCACACGGTTTCAGAGCCGACAGAGATTCTATATGTAGTTAACGTGTAATAAAAGGTTAGCTAGATAAAAATAAAATAAAACGGCTTCTAATAAACAAACCACATCTTTATAGATAACGCTAAGTCATAGGAAAAAGTACATTTGACAAGCACTATGGACGTATATGAATCTATACAATAAATAAGTGTATCTGTCTTCAGGCTTACATTTCAGCTGTGGTTGTCTGTAGATATAATTCGAGTTAAAGAGGGTCCATGGAAAAAAAACAGACAGTGGATGGCACATGACATATTTTGTTTTCAAATTTTTTTCATCTATTTAATATCACAAATTCATTCTTTCTCAAAGTTAAATTGTGTTTTTATATTAACTGCAACAAATAAAGAGAAAAAAAATACATAGAAAGCACTGAAAATTCATTGAAAAGGGGAGATAACTCTTTATTTTGTACACAATTTTGTTGCATTGTTAGTGAACTTTAAAATCATTTTCTGTGCCATCCACTGTTGATTCAAAAATATCTTTGACATATATATCCTTTGTATGATATAATCATTGCATTGGAACCAAAAATTCAGTGGAAAAAAATTATTTTGTGCCACCCTTATCATAGGATTTGCCTGTATTTCATGGACAGCCTCTTAAACATCGGATTTTTTTTCCTTTTAGAGAAATATATGTTGATAGCAAAGCGTTTTTTTATTTTTCAATTATTCTAAAAGAGGGACAAAAGATACCAGAGGGACAGTCAAACTCATAGATCGAAAATAAACTCAAAACGCAATGACTAAAAAAGAAAAAGACGGACAGTAAAATAAAAGTACACATTATAAACGTGATAAGTGAGATTGAAGATGTAACCCACGTTTTCTTAAAATGTAAAATTGATAGATCTTTACGTAATCTGCTTGAAAGATATAAGTACTGAATATATAATTATGTCCAGAATAATGCATTATTTTGTCTGAAACATATAGATTAATATAATTATCTATCTTTTTTTGATATTTATGCAGCTGACTGTTCCGTTCATTTGCACTGAGGGACCTGAACAAATATCAATTGTTTTACTACTCAATATGATGTTGAATACGTTATGACTTTTGCTTGTGTATATATTTGTTTTGCACTGTCTTCAAACCCTAGGAGTATAAATGTGCATTTCATTGATAAATATTATAAATTAATGTTTGGTGTGGTTCATAAGTGTTTCTCGGTTTTTATATAAACTAGACCGTTGTTTTTTCCGATTGAATTGTTTTAGACTAGATATTTTCGGTACCTTTATAGCTTGTTCGGTGTGGATCAGTGCTCAGAGGCGGATTTAGGGGTGGGGGCTTTTGAGAAAACAAATCGGTTGCTTTTTAGGGATTCATTGAAGTGTGAAGCGATCAGGCCCCTCTTTGGCAGCCAGTGGGCCCCCACTTATGAAAAATTCTGGATCCGCCACTGATGCTCCCTGTTGAAGACCGTACTTAAAACTATAATGGTTTACTTTTACAAATTTGACTTGGATGGAGGGTTTTCTCATTGGCACTCAGAAATATTAAAACAACCATGCAGTAACGAACAGTGTCATTTTTGTGGTATGAAAGGAATCTCCAAATACCGCAGAGAAATGTTACAACAAACAGCGGTATAACACGTACGTGAATGTTAAAACGATGAATGTCTAGCGTCATACAAGCAATCTGTCAGTATTCTAATGATATTTACTTATCCATTGTATCTCACCTTTTGTACCAGTGTCAAGCCAATTCTACCATACACGATAATATTGTATATATAAATTAGGTTATTTTTCATTTTTCAGTTGAGTGGGTTAAATAGATTTAAATGTTGAACACAGTTACATATATGGAAAGGATGAAATTTATATCTAAAATTTGTCTCTGAATGAATATTGTTTTGGATTATTTTCCCTAGGTAAGCATTACATATGTTAATAATATATATATCCTTTCACAGATGCGTACACTGATGCTGCACATATGCTTCAGCTTTTATTCAATGCCGAGTGAGTGCTAAGTAAAAAAATATAAACAATAACAGTATAATATATAAACATTTGTTTTAGATAATTCACGTTACGCCACTGCAACACGGTCAGTGCATATGTTCGTGAGTCTTTGTAAGACAATTAGCGTCGATCAGACAATCCTGAAAATTTGGTTTTGGAAAAAAACCGGAAGAGGATCCAGTCATTTAAAAAAGGGGGTTCCTAACCCAGGACAAAGGGGGGGGGGGGGTTCCAACTACATGTCCCCATTCAAATGCATTGATCGTTCAAAAAAGGGGGGTACAACCCCCGGACCCCCCCCCCTTCTGGATCCGCGCCTGAAAAATACGTACATATATAAATAATATTCAAATTTATATATAAAATATCAAGCCTTTTAATAAATGGTTGAGGATTTTATGAAAATACGTACATATATAAATAATATTTATATATATAATATCAAGCCTTTTAATAAATGGTTGAGGATTTTATGAAAAATACGTACATATATAAATAATATTTATATATATAATATCAAGCCTTTTAATAAATGGTTGAGGATTTTATGATATTTACATCAAAGGTTTATACCAGCCATATCTTAGAAGAATTCGATACAAGTGCCGAACAATTATTTTTACAGGGATGATGTCCCTTTGAAATGTACAATTATTTTTACAGGGGTGATGTCCCTTTGAAATGTACAATTATTTTTACAGGGGTGATGTCCGTTTGTGATGTCCCTTTGAAATGTACAATTATTTTTACAGGGGTAAAATGTACAATTATTTTTACAGGGGTGATGTCCGTTTAAAATGTACAATTATTTTTACAGGGGTGATGTCCCTTTGAAATGTACAATTATTTTTACAGGGGTGATGTCCCTTTGAAATGTACAATTATTTTTACAGGGGTAAAATGTACAATTATTTTTACAGGGGTGATGTCCCTTTGAAATGTACAATTATTTTTACAGGGGTGATGTCCCTTTGAAATGTACAATTATTTTTACAGGGGTGATGTCCGTTTGAAATGTACAATTATTTTTACAGGGGTGATGTCCGTTTGAAATGTACAATTATTTTTACAGGGGTGATGTCCGTTTGAAATGTACAATTATTTTTACAGGGGTGATGTCCGTTTGAAATGTACAATTATTTTTACAGGGGTGATGTCCCTTTGAAATGTACAATTATTTTTACAGGGGTGATGTCCGTTTGAAATGTACAATTATTTTTACAGGGGTGATGTCCGTTTGAAATGTACAATTATTTTTACAGGGGTGATGTCCGTTTGAAATGTACAATTATTTTAACAGGGGTGATGTCCGTTTGAAATGTACAATTATTTTTACAGGGGTGATGTCCGTTTGAAATGTACAATTCAGTAAACAGTTTTATGCACTCTGAAGTCTTTATCTTTATAAAATTTATATATAAAAATTATTAACAAAACTAACCATTAGTAACTTCAATCGTAAACTAAAAAAGGTTAAACTTCTTTTAAAAACCTCGACCAAATTAAACGTTAGACTCAATAAACCAGCTGATAAGATGGAAACAACTTCTCGTATTCATGACTTGGTATTTTTGTTAACGATGATATACTGGAGTTTATTAAGGTTTCATTTCTTAAGAAATTTGTGTTTTTCAATTAAGTCAATAACAATAATACACATTAGCGAAAGACATGCATATTTAACAGATCATTATAAAATAATAAATCATTTCTATTGTGATGTAACAAGATGTTTTGATGGATGGGTTGACGTTGATTCACACGAATGAATTAATTAAATGTGATAAAGATATGCTGAGGTCGACTGACGATGATAAAGAGGTTTAATTGTAATGGTTGAAGGGACTATATGTAATGGTTGAAGGGACTATATGATTACAACAAAGGTTCTACATGTATTAAGAATAAAAAAACAAATTGGTACACTTAACGATTTCGTGTTTGAATTGAACCTCGTATTCAGTTGTTGTTTTTAATCGTATCTAAGTATTTTTGTTAGCTTACGATAATATAAACATATAATTATACTAGTAAGAAGGAGATATTGTGCTGAACTTTTACTAAATAATGTGCATAATTGTCTAGAATAAGTGGACTAAAGATCATTAACAGTTGCCTAAACTGTGGGGAATATAGAAGTGGGCATGTACTGGTCTCTTGCCTATATTGAGGGGAATATAGAGCTAGCCATTTGATGTAGACACTTATTTAGATTGAGGGGATCCAATATGGACACTTGCCTAGACAGAGGGTTATATATATAGCTGGGCATTTAATATAGACACTTGGCTGTATAAAGGGGAGTATAGGGCTGGACATTTGATTTGGACTTCTGCCTAGACTCAGTCTATATATTGGCCGGTTTTGATAGCTTCCATGTGCCACTCGGATATTAGGGGAGTAAAGGGCTGGACATTTGATTTGGACTTCTGCCTAGACTCAGTCTATATATTGGCCGGTTTTGATAGCTTCCATGTACCACTCGGATATTAGGGGAGTATAGGGCTGGACATTTGATTTGGACTTCTGCCTAGACTCAGTCTATATATATTGGACGGTTTTGATAGCTTCCATGTGCCACTCGGATATTAGGGGAGTATAGGGCTGGACATTTGATTTGGACTTCTACCTAGGCTCAGTCTATATATTGGCCGGTTTTGATAGCTTCCATGTGCCACTCGGATATAAGGGGAGTATAGGGCTGGACATTTGATTTGGACTTCTACCTAGGCTCAGTCTATATATTGGACGGTTTTGATAGCTTCCATGTGCCACTCGGATATTAGGGGAGTATAGGGCTGGACATTTCATTTGGACTTCTGCCTAGACTCAGTCTATATATATTGGCCAGTTTTGATAGCTTCCATGTGCCACTCGGATATTAGGGGAGTATAGGGCTGGACATTTGATTTGGACTTCTGCCTAGACTCAGTCTATATATTGGACGGTTTTGATAGCTTCCATGTGCCACTCGGATATTAGGGGAGTATAGGGCTGGACATTTGATTTGGACTTCTGCCTAGACTCAGTCTATATATTGGACGGTTTTGATAGCTTCCATGTGCCACTCGGATATTAGGGGAGTATATGGCTGGACATTTGATTTGGACTTCTGCCTAGACTCAGTCTATATATTGGACGGTTTTGATAGCTTCCATGTGCCACTCGGATATTAGGGGAGTATACGGCTGGACATTTGATTTGGACTTATGCCTAGACTCAGTCTATATATTGGCCGGTTTTGATAGCTTCCATGTGCCACTCGGATATTAGGGGAGTATAGGGCTGGACATTTGATTTGGACTTCTGCCTAGACTCAGTCTATATATATTGGACGGTTTTGATAGCTTCCATGTGCCACTCGGATATTAGGGGAGTATAGGGCTGGACATTTGATTTGGACTTCTGCCTAGATTCAGTCTATATATATTGGACGGTTTTGATAGCTTCCATGTGCCACTCGGATATTAGGGGAGTATAGGGCTGGACATTTGATTTGGACTTCTGCCTAGACTCAGTCTATATATTGGCCGGTTTTGATAGCTTCCATGTGCCACTCGGATATTAGGGGAGTATAGGGCTGGACATTTGATTTGGACTTCTGCCTAGACTCAGTCTATATATTGGACGGTTTTGATAGCTTCCATGTGCCACTCGGATATTAGGGGAGTATAGGGCTGGACATTTGATTTGGACTTCTGCCTAGACTCAGTCTATATATATTGGCCAGTTTTGATAGCTTCCATGTGCCACTCGGATATTAGGGGAGTATAGGGCTGGACATTTGATTTGGACTTCTGCCTAGACTCAGTCTATATATTGGCCGGTTTTGATAGCTTCCATGTGCCACTCGGATATTAGGGGAGTATAGGGCTGGACATTTGATTTGGACTTCTGCCTAGACTCAGTCTATATATTGGCCGGTTTTGATAGCTTCCATGTGCCACTCGGATATTAGGGGAGTATAGGGCTGGACATTTGATTTGGACTTCTGCCTAGACTCAGTCTATATATATTGGACGGTTTTGATAGCTTCCATGTGCCACTCGGATATTAGGGGAGTATATGGCTGGACATTTGATTTGGACTTCTGCCTAGACTCAGTCTATATATTGGCCGGTTTTGATAGCTTCCATGTGCCACTCGGATATTAGGGGAGTATAGGGCTGGACATTTGATTTGGACTTCTGCCTAGACTCAGTCTATATATATTGGACGGTTTTGATAGCTTCCATGTGCCACTCGGATATTAGGGGAGTATAGGGCTGGACATTTGATTTGGACTTCTGCCTAGATTCAGTCTATATATATTGGCCAGTTTTGATAGCTTCCATGTACCACTCGGATATTAGGGGAGTATAGGGCTGGACATTTGATTTGGACTTCTACCTAGGCTCAGTCTATATATTGGCCGGTTTTGATAGCTTCCATGTGCCACTCGGATATTAGGGGAGTATAGGGCTGGACATTTGATTTGGACTTCTGCCTAGGCTCAGTCTATATATTGGACGGTTTTGATAGCTTCCATGTGCCACTCGGATATTAGGGGAGTATAGGGCTGGACATTTGATTTGGACTTCTGCCTAGATTCAGTCTATATATTGGCCGGTTTTGATAGCTTCCATGTGCCACTCGGATATTAGGGGAGTATAGGGCTGGACATTTGATTTGGACTTCTGCCTAGACTCAGTCTATATATTGGCCGGTTTTGATAGCTTCCATGTGCCACTCGGATATTAGGGGAGTATAGGGCTGGACATTTGATTTGGACTTATGCCTAGACTCAGTCTATATATATTGGACGGTTTTGATAGCTTCCATGTGCCACTCGGATATTAGGGGAGTATAGGGCTGGACATTTGATTTGGACTTCTGCCTAGACTCAGTCTATATATTGGCCGGTTTTGATAGCTTCCATGTGCCACTCGGATATTAGGGCAGTATAGGGCTGGACATTTGATTTGGACTTCTGCCTAGATTCAGTCTATATATTGGCCGGTTTTGATAGCTTCCATGTGCCACTCGGATATTAGGGGAGTATAGGGCTGGACATTTGATTTGGACTTCTGCCTAGATTCAGTCTATATATTGGCCGGTTTTGATAGCTTCCATGTGCCACTCGGATATTAGGGGAGTATAGGGCTGGACATTTGATTTGGACTTCAGCCTAGATTCAGTCTATATATTGGCCGGTTTTGATAGCTTCCATGTGCCACTCGGATATTCGCAGATAAAAGATTCTCAGTCTATATATATTGGCCGGTTTTGATAGCTTCCATGTGCCACTCGTATATTAGGGGAGTATAGGGCTGGACATTTGATTTGGACTTCTACCTAGGCTCAGTCTATATATATTGGCCAGTTTTGATAGCTTCCGTGTGCCACTCGGATATTAGGGGAGTATAGGGCTGGACATTTGATTTGGACTTCTGCCTAGACTCAGTCTATATATATTGGCCGGTTTTGATAGCTTCCATGTGCCACTCGGATATTAGGGGAGTATAGGGCTGGACATTTGATTTGGACTTCTGCCTAGACTCAGTCTATATATATTGGACGGTTTTGATAGCTTCCATGTGCCACTCGGATATTAGGGGAGTATAGGGCTGGACATTTGATTTGGACTTCTGCCTAGACTCAGTCTATATATATTGGCCGGTTTTGATAGCTTCCATGTGCCACTCGGATATTAGGGGAGTATAGGGCTGGACATTTGATTTGGACTTCTGCCTAGACTCAGTCTATATATATTGGCCGGTTTTGATAGCTTCCATGTACCACTCGGATATTAGGGGAGTATAGGGCTGGACATTTGATTTGGACTTCTGCCTAGACTCAGTCTATATATATTGGACGGTTTTGATAGCTTCCATGTGACACTCGGATATTAGGGGAGTAAAGGGCTGGACATTTGATTTGGACTTCTGCCTAGACTCAGTCTATATATATTGGACGGTTTTGATAGCTTCCATGTACCACTCGGATATTAGGGGAGTAAAGGGCTGGACATTTGATTTGGACTTCTGCCTAGACTCCGTCTATATATTGGCCGGTTTTGATAGCTTCCATGTACCACTCGGATATTAGGGGAGTAAAGGGCTGGACATTTGATTTGGACTTCTGCCTAGACTCAGTCTATATATTGGACGGTTTTGATAGCTTCCATGTACCACTCGGATATTAGGGGAGTAAAGGGCTGGACATTTGATTTGGACTTCTGCCTAGACTCAGTCTATATATATTGGCCGGTTTTGATAGCTTCCATGTACCACTCGGATATTAGGGGAGTATAGGGCTGGACATTTGATTTGGACTTCTGCCTAGACTCAGTCTATATATTGGACGGTTTTGATAGCTTCTATGTGCCACTCGGATATTAGGGGAGTATAGGGCTGGACATTTGATTTGGACTTCTGCCTAGACTCAGTCTATATATTGGACGGTTTTGATAGCTTCCATGTACCACTCGGATATTAGGGGAGTAAAGGGCTGGACATTTGATTTGGACTTCTGCCTAGACTCAGTCTATATATATTGGCCGGTTTTGATAGCTTCCATGTACCACTCGGATATTAGGGGAGTATAGGGCTGGACATTTGATTTGGACTTCTGCCTAGACTCAGTCTATATATATTGGACGGTTTTGATAGCTTCCATGTGCCACTCGGATATTAGGGGAGTATAGGGCTGGACATTTGATTTGGACTTCTGCCTAGACTCAGTCTATATATATTGGCCGGTTTTGATAGCTTCCATGTGCCACTCGGATATTAGGGGAGTATAGGGCTGGACATTTGATTTGGACTTCTGCCTAGACTCAGTCTATATATATTGGCCGGTTTTGATAGCTTCCATGTGCCACTCGGATATTAGGGGAGTATAGGGCTGGACATTTGATTTGGACTTCTGCCTAGACTCAGTCTATATATATTGGACGGTTTTGATAGCTTCCATGTGCCACTCGGATATTAGGGGAGTATAGGGCTGGACATTTGATTTGGACTTCTGCCTAGACTCAGTCTATATATATTGGCCGGTTTTGATAGCTTCCATGTACCACTCGGATATTAGGGGAGTATAGGGCTGGACATTTGATTTGGACTTCTGCCTAGACTCAGTCTATATATTGGACGGTTTTGATAGCTTCCATGTGCCACTCGGATATTAGGGGAGTATAGGGCTGGACATTTGATTTGGACTTCTGCCTAGACTCAGTCTATATATTGGACGGTTTTGATAGCTTCCATGTACCACTCGGATATTAGGGGAGTAAAGGGCTGGACATTTGATTTGGACTTCTGCCTAGACTCAGTCTATATATATTGGCCGGTTTTGATAGCTTCCATGTACCACTCGGATATTAGGGGAGTATAGGGCTGGACATTTGATTTGGACTTCTGCCTAGACTCAGTCTATATATATTGGCCGGTTTTGATAGCTTCCATGTACCACTCGGATATTAGGGGAGTATAGGGCTGGACATTTGATTTGGACTTCTGCCTAGACTCAGTCTATATATATTGGCCGGTTTTGATAGCTTCCATGTACCACTCGGATATTAGGGGAGTATAGGGCTGGACATTTGATTTGGACTTCTGCCTAGACTCAGTCTATATATTGGCCGGTTTTGATAGCTTCCATGTGCCACTCGGATATTAGGGGAGTATAGGGCTGGACATTTGATTTGGACTTCTGCCTAGACTCAGTCTATATATATTGGCCGGTTTTGATAGCTTCCATGTACCACTCGGATATTAGGGGAGTATAGGGCTGGACATTTGATTTGGACTTCTGCCTAGACTCAGTCTATATATATTGGCCGGTTTTGATAGCTTCCATGTACCACTCGGATATTAGGGGAGTATAGGGCTGGACATTTGATTTGGACTTCTGCCTAGACTCAGTCTATATATATTGGCCGGTTTTGATAGCTTCCATGTACCACTCGGATATTAGGGGAGTATAGGGCTGGACATTTGATTTGGACTTCTGCCTAGACTCAGTCTATATATATTGGCCGGTTTTGATAGCTTCCATGTGCCACTCGGATATTAGGGGAGTATAGGGCTGGACATTTGATTTGGACTTCTGCCTAGACTCAGTCTATATATATTGGCCGGTTTTGATAGCTTCCATGTACCACTCGGATATTAGGGGAGTATAGGGCTGGACATTTGATTTGGACTTCTGCCTAGACTCAGTCTATATATATTGGACGGTTTTGATAGCTTCCATGTACCACTCGGATATTAGGGGAGTATAGGGCTGGACATTTGATTTGGACTTCTGCCTAGACTCAGTCTATATATATTGGACGGTTTTGATAGCTTCCATGTGCCACTCGGATATTAGGGGAGTAAAGGGCTGGACATTTGATTTGGACTTCTGCCTAGACTCAGTCTATATATATTGGACGGTTTTGATAGCTTCCATGTACCACTCGGATATTAGGGGAGTAAAGGGCTGGACATTTGATTTGGACTTCTGCCTAGACTCAGTCTATATATATTGGCCGGTTTTGATAGCTTCCATGTACCACTCGGATATTAGGGGAGTATAGGGCTGGACATTTGATTTGGACTTCTGCCTAGACTCAGTCTATATATATTGGCCGGTTTTGATAGCTTCCATGTACCACTCGGATATTAGGGGAGTATAGGGCTGGACATTTGATTTGGACTTCTGCCTAGACTCAGTCTATATATATTGGCCGGTTTTGATAGCTTCCATGTGCCACTCGGATATTAGGGGAGTATAGGGCTGGACATTTGATTTGGACTTCTGCCTAGACTCAGTCTATATATATTGGCCGGTTTTGATAGCTTCCATGTACCACTCGGATATTAGGGGAGTATAGGGCTGGACATTTGATTTGGACTTCTGCCTAGACTCAGTCTATATATATTGGACGGTTTTGATAGCTTCCATGTACCACTCGGATATTAGGGGAGTAAAGGGCTGGACATTTGATTTGGACTTCTGCCTAGACTCCGTCTATATATTGGACGGTTTTGATAGCTTCCATGTACCACTCGGATATTAGGGGAGTAAAGGGCTGGACATTTGATTTGGACTTCTGCCTAGACTCAGTCTATATATATTGGACGGTTTTGATAGCTTCCATGTGACACTCGGATATTAGGGGAGTAAAGGGCTGGACATTTGATTTGGACTTCTGCCTAGACTCAGTCTATATATATTGGACGGTTTTGATAGCTTCCATGTACCACTCGGATATTAGGGGAGTATAGGGCTGGACATTTGATTTGGACTTCTGCCTAGACTCAGTCTATATATATTGGCCGGTTTTGATAGCTTCCATGTGCCACTCGGATATTAGGGGAGTATAGGGCTGGACATTTGATTTGGACTTCTGCCTAGATTCAGTCTATATATATTGGCCAGTTTTGATAGCTTCCATGTACCACTCGGATATTAGGGGAGTATAGGGCTGGACATTTGATTTGGACTTCTGCCTAGACTCAGTCTATATATATTGGACGGTTTTGATAGCTTCCATGTGCCACTCGGATATTAGGGGAGTAAAGGGCTGGACATTTGATTTGGACTTCTGCCTAGACTCAGTCTATATATTGGACGGTTTTGATAGCTTCCATGTGCCACTCGGATATTAGGGGAGTATAGGGCTGGACATTTGATTTGGACTTCTGCCTAGACTCAGTCTATATATATTGGCCGGTTTTGATAGCTTCCATGTACCACTCGGATATTAGGGGAGTATAGGGCTGGACATTTGATTTGGACTTCTGCCTAGACTCAGTCTATATATATTGGCCGGTTTTGATAGCTTCCATGTACCACTCGGATATTAGGGGAGTAAAGGGCTGGACATTTGATTTGGACTTCTGCCTAGACTCAGTCTATATATTGGACGGTTTTGATAGCTTCCATGTACCACTCGGATATTCGCAGATCTTCCATGTGCCACTCGGATATTCGCAGATAAAAGATTCTCAGTCTATATATATTGGCTGGTTTTGATAGCTTCCATGTGCCACTCGGATATTCGCAGATCTTCCATGTGCCACTCGGATATTCGCAGATAAAAGATTCTCAGTCCCAAGTTATACACACAATTATCAAGACTTGAACAGTAACTTGGTAGCTGTATACACTTTTCTATTTTACGTCTATAATCCAACCGTTGTTTTAATTGTGACTGGTCTGAGAATCTACACACTTCTGTATATTTTCAACATCGGCACTCCTTTATTCCCTGTCAATGATTTCAAATAAGGGTAAAAAAATTGAGCAACAATATGTTGATGACCAATCTCTGGTTCTCTGGTTCACTGGTTGCTTTTTTAAAGGGGCATTAGCTGTCAAGTTCATGTTCACCGATTTGACTCAAATTCTTAATTTAATTTATAACATACTTTAACGGTTATCTAAATAACAAATTTCTGAAATAAACAACGAACAAAGCACATACTTGATAATATTTATCATTATTCGTGTGTATTTAAATCTAGACGCCTTCTTATAACTATCTACATGACTTCCGAAGACTGCAAACGGGCACATGACTAGATAGAAACATAAAGCAGGGCCGTAACTTCATTAAGGCAAAGGCCTCATTTTTGAAATTTCAAAAAAAAAGATAAATAGAATACGACTACATGCGATTTGATTTTTCTAGGTCCGTTCTTCCGTCTGTTCGGCCTTGGGTTAAATGATTTGGTCAAGGAAGTTTTGATGAAGTTGACGGGTAGTCTAATTGAAACTTAGTGCACGTCTAACTGTACTGCCAAATTAGAGTCTTGATCCGAAATTCACGGTCCACTGACCATAGAAAATATTGGTAAGAGTGTGGCATCCATGTACTATGGATGCATTTATTCTTTTTTTTTATATATGTATTTCGTAGCTAATGCCCCTTTAAAAAACAACGGCGTATTTGTGATACGATTCCTATACGATAATGTTACTAAAACGATGTCTTTTAATTTTGATGTTATTAACCTTGATTTAGAATTTTAAGACTTTGATACAACATATTATTGTAACGACATTTCCTAATGAGAATTAATAACTTGAGTGTTTGTCTGTATGGGTAAAAATGGTTTATTTCTGGCCATGATTGACTGATCTATTGCATAACACGATATATCACTCGTACAAAAGAGTGCGTGCGGTAAATCGGCTATAAATATTTTGACGATAAGAATGTCGTTAGCGTAAATGTTTTACAATGGTGCTGTGGCGGGTCGAGAGAATTACCCAGCATGCAGTGTGATTATGTTTATTTACATTGGTTAAAGATTCAGTGCTTTAATTACACTGATTGCTTTTTAATGGCAACTTAATACTTTATTTTCGTAAAATTCACACAATGCTTCATTGTGTCGAATGACAATTGATTTATATGATTGTTAAAGTTTGCAGTGTAAAAAGGGAAAAAAAGTATTTAAACAAGTGAATTAAAGGAAGGAAACTTGTCCATAAAACCTGACAAAATCAAACGGTACACTATATCAACTAACGGTACACATAGAAACAGATGTCAGTAGATTATACCAACTATCGGTACACATAGAAACAATCGTCAGTAGATTATACCAACTATCGGTACACATAGAAACAATTGTCAGTAGATTATACCAACTATCGGTACACATAGAAACAATCGTCAGTAGATTATATCAACTAACGGTACACACAGAAACAGATGTCAGTAGATTATACCAACTATCGGTACACATAGAAACAATCGTCAGTAGATTATACCAACTATTGGTACACATAGAAACAATCGTCAGTAGATTATATCAACTAACGGTACACATAGAAACAGATGTCAATAGATTATACCAACTATCGGTACACATAGAAACAATCGTCAGTAGATTATACCAACTAACGGTACATAGACACAATCGTCAGTAGACTAAACCAACTAAAGGTACACATAGAAACACTTGTCAGTAGATTATACCAACTAACGGTACATAGACACAATCGTCAGCAGATTATACCAACTAACGGTACACATAGAAACACTTGTCAGCAGATTATACCAACTAACGGTACACATAGAAACAATCGTCAGTAGATTATACCAACTATCGGTACACATAGAAACACTTGTCAGCAGATTATACCAACTAACGGTACATAGACACAATTGTCAGTAGATTATACCAACTAACGGTACACTTAGAAACAATCGTCAGATTTACCAACTTACCGTACACATGGAAACAATCGTCAATAGACTATACAAAATTACGGTACACATAGAAACAGCCGTCAGTAGAGTATACCAACTAACGGTACACATAGAAATAATTGTCAGTAGATTATACCAACTAACGGTACACATAGGAACAATTGTCAGTAGACTATTACAACTAACGGTATACATGGAAATAATTGCCAGTAGACTATAAAAACTAACGGTACGCATAAAAACAATTGTCAGTAGATTATTTCAACTAACGGTACACATAGAAACGATCGTCAGTAGATTATTCCAAATAACGGTACACAAGGAAACAATTGTCATAGTCTTGAAATGTTATAGACCCTTTTCGAAAAAAAAACCCAGCATAATGGTAGGAGAAGGGGAATTTATCAACGACACAGTCTCTTGCCAAAAATTAAGGCAGAAAGCATTACACGTGTGTTTAAAGTGACATTTTATATAGTAAGGTTAGCAGCAGAATCATTCTGTATTTAAATAAGCTTGGATTATTCCTCAGGTATTGATTACAATATTATAAGACCGTTTGTTCGATACCGTGCGTTTTCTTCTGTAAATTAGGTAACCATATATAGGAGGGAGAGACCAGTTCGCGCCAAAAATGCGTCATTTTGCGCCACAACATTTTCTCTCCAATGCTACGTTTGCGCCATCTGTTTTTTAAAATTGCATGGTATCATTTGCGCCAAAAATAAAACATGCAATTGCGCCAATTAGAAGAAAAATGACTTCCCTCCTCCTTTTTTGGACTTGGAACCAGCAGTTAACACGGCAACTGATTGTTTCTTTTTCTGAAACATACTTTCTTCTTACTGCTGTTGCATGGGTTTTTCCAAATTTAATGTAGGTAGTGCCTTGTAACTTCATTTTATTGCCAAAAAGACAAACATTGAAGGATGAAATGCATAAAACAGTTCAATGTAATTCTTGTGGAATGCTTCTGCTCCATTTCTTTTCTTTTGGTATATCTTGTAATAAATATTCAGCAAAGCAGAAAGATTTCTTAGCTGTCCGTACATGGACTGTCTAATTCATTTCAAGTCATTTCATTTCTCTCCAGATGCTCATCTTCATATCTCCGAACATATGATACTTTTTCAGCCAAAAATAAAAATAAATTATAATCATTAATATTCATCATGGTAGATATGGGTACAGGTAAATTGGCGCAAATGAGTTCCGAATAAAAAAGGGGTGTCCAACTATATGTCCCCATTCAAATGCATTGATCGGCCAAAAAAAGGGGGTTCCAACCCCCGGAACCCACCCACCCCTGGATCCGCCACTGCATGGTTACAAAAGATAGCACACGCTCCCACTCACTTATAATCATGTCTGAAGTGGACAAACTAGTTGTGGTTCGGTACAAGTTCCCTTTTCTACCCCATGCTTGAAATCTTGTGCCACAACGAGTTCAGAGTTGCTATCAAGCGCTGGAGAGTACCTCAATACAAGGTTTCTTAATTTATTAAAGTGTTATTTATGACCCAACATGCATTGTAATATTACTAAATTGTGCTGTGTTTGATGTTGTCTATTTCACTCTTATAGCAGTTGATCACCTGTTATATTGAAGTAAAAACACGTGCTTTTCCTTCGTTTAAATTGTTTTGAAATGTGCACCTTGGCTGTTTTTAAAGTAGAAGAAACATCATTTAATAGATGTTTTGTAGAATATTCTCGTTAAAAGTCACTAATTTACGTTGTAAGTTAAGAGTTGATCGTTACGCTAAATTTTAAATAAAAGTAGAAATTAACACTCGTTTATCGAATCTAGTTCTTCGTTTATTTTACGTACATGTTGAGAGAAAATTGTTAATCTTGTACAAATAATCGTTTGTAGGATATTGGTACAATTCATGTTGAGGATTTATTTTTCGAAAATTTCGTGAAGAAAATGATATGCATATGAATGTCTCATCACTGGCAAGGAAGGCTGTAATTGTATGGTCATCTCTTCTTGGGCTTTAATATGGTACTTTTCCCGTTAAGAATATACCAAGGTCACGTTTACAAACTGTCTTAGGCCACCAGGTTACTTTATTTTAGACGACAGGTCGCAGGGACGCCCCCCCCCCCCCCCCCCCCCCTTGCCTTCCTTTTTTACCGTGGCCAGACCCTCTTCTTTCAATGTCCCATGTCTTTGATATATATATATATACAGATTGACTCCATACTATTACTTTAATAAATCAAATGCAATCAAAAGTTCGTTGCCATATAAACTTTGTGGCAAGAATACAGCTGCAAAATAGGTATACTATAGATAAAACAAATATAAATACACAATCAACTTTTATTCAGTAAAAAGTCCAGAGTCCCCCGCCGTTAGTTCCAATGACTTGTTATAATGTATGTATACGAGATGAAATATATTAACTTGTTTATCAGGTCTTAAATTCACTTTACAATACAATATGTAACATAATGTGGTATGTTCCAATGAGACAAATCTCCACCCAAGTCACAATACATGTAAGAAGATGTGGTATGTTCCAATGAGACAACTCTCCATCCAAGTCACAGTTTGTAAAAGTAAACCATTATGTATAAAAATAAGATGAGGTGTTATTGCCAATGAGACCACTCTGACTCTTCACCAGAGAACAAAGGGCATAGAAGTTAACAACTTTAGGTCACCGCATGGCATTCAACGATGAGCGAATCCCGTACCCAAAACATAGTTTTAATAAACGTTTACATGTTTTATTTGGAGAAGGCTTTAAATACATGTACACTAAACCCTTTTATTTGTTCCACAACAAATACAGAGAAATGTTTATATACATCTTTATGTCTTTATTTGATATACAATTATAGGTAAACCTTTACAAATCCATTGATTTATTCAACTGTAAAACTTACATGCATATATTTTATTGAAAATAATTTAAAAAAATTGTCATATCTGTGAATTACGGAAAAGTTTTACGTGCATCATTTATCAATCATTTTGGCACACAAAGATAGATAGATATATATATATAGGTAACTTAACTTTCATATAAAAATACATGAAAATCGATGAATTAGAACTTGTGATATTTGTCCCTGAACTGTCACAATATTGATTTAACGGTGACACTGATAAATAACCTAATCAAAACATTTTAACTTCAATGTAAAATCACATTCTTTTAAGTGAAAGATGTTGACAACAGATGTTTATCTAATACATTAGTATTTATGATTTACAAAGGTTTATCTAACAACCTATCTTTTCCGACGGTGCAAGACCCTAATGGACAGTAAAGGTCGTTGAAAACACCTCGTCAAGTCAGATAGTCGTACGCAATTTACATATATAGATGATACTCCGTAAATATACATGTGCATGTCACAAATGATAATATTTATTAACGGGTTGGCTTAAAATTCAAAGTTCCGATTGTGAAAAGAGCATAATAGTTATGTTTTGAATACTAGTATTACTATATTTATGTTTAAGATTTTTAGATTATCGTTGATCATCTCAACGAGATTGATTTTGTCGCTTGAGCTGGTACAGCGAAAGTGAGAAAAGCAATCGAGTTGAGATGATCAATGATAATCTATTTATCGCTATTTTACCTATGACGACGTTGTCAATTTCATGTCAATTTCGTTAGCAACGCCACGTGCCTGCTTAGTTTCTAGTGATAATTTTTCCATCTCAAGCGAGAAGCATGATATGAAAATTATCACAAAAAAAGATCAAAAGAAAAATGCACAAAATAGCGATAATAGGCTATATTCTAAACTTTTAATTTGAACTATAAGATTTACACAAAATCAAATAGAAATTGTTTCTGTGATACCATGTTAATACTCTTTTCTAAATTTTAAAGATGGTATAAATCTTTAAGTGATTACTCTCGAGAGTTTCATGGACTGGTACCTAGTAACTTTATTTGCTGGTATCCTGTCCTCTCGGCTCTTTTCCACTTAGAGTATTCGTGCAGTCACTAAACTGACAATTTGTTATGCTCCACTAAGATGCACTATTTTTTCGGACTGCATACGTCCGTTCGTCTCGCTTGAAACTAAGTACACATGTTTGTTATGATATGATCTTTCTAATTTTAATGCTAAATTAGAGTTCTGACCATTCACGATCCACTGAACATGGACTTATAGATCGAGTGGGGCATCCGTGTACTATGGACACATTCTTGTTCAAAACTAGTAGATTCTTCATCATTACGTTAAACACAAACACAACCCCGATTTGGCAAGGTCATACGTAAATACCATCTTATTTCAAGTATATTTTGATATTATATATCATATTGAGATCTGTCGATATTTATTCATCAATTTCTTTTATTAGCAACCCAGTTAGGTGTAATCGTGAAAGTTGGGTTAGTTCGTTTCTTTATCATGTTCATGCTTAACGACGCTGGTAAGAAAACTTCAGGATTTGACCACGGGACCGCTGGAACATTCCTCGTCTACTCGTCTTTGAGTCATGCAAAATATTGTGTCCGAATATTGTGATATGTTTTCCTGCGAACTGTTAGTGTTACCTTGTGAACTTTTTCTAAGGGGTGGGGCCCTCTGACCGACCTAAGAGGGGGGCCGCTCTAGTCATGCTTCAATGATTCCCTATATAATCAACCAATTTTTTCCCACGAGGGCCCCCTGGATCCGCCTATGCTAGCACAGAAAATAAATCCAACTTCGCTACAGTCTGTATATGCTTGTCCCAAGTCAGGAGCTTGTAGTTGTCGTTGGTTTATGTTTGTTATTTATATAATTTTGATAAATTGCTTATAAAAAAATTGGTTTTAAGTTTATATTTTGATGGGACCTTTTAAAGCTGACTATACGGTAACGTTTGTTCTCATTGTTGATTACGATTGCCTGTAATGGCTTTTAATCCTGTATTCCACTTCATTTCCACTTTAGTGGCAATCATACCGCATCTCCTTTTTTTTATAGAGATCGGATTGCGAAAAGGACACCAACGACTTTTTTTGCACAAAAAATATTACAAGTTAAACCAGTTGTATACTATTTAAGTAATGAACGTTTCAGTATAACTTTCGACGGGTGCCACATGTGGAGCAGGATCTGCTTACCCTTGTGGAGCACCTGAGATCACCCTTAGTTTTTAGTGGGGTTCGTGTTGTTTATTCTTTGGTTTTCTATGTTGTGTCATGTGTACTATTGTTTGTCTGTTTGTCTTTTTCATTTTTAGCCATGGCGTTGTCAGTTTGTTTTAGATTTATGAGTTTGACTGTCCCTTTGGTATCTTTCGCCCCTCTTTCACGATGAATTAAAGTCGCAAGATTTTTTAGTGAAAATAGCCATATTGATTAAACTTACTGTGTTATTAATCATAAGAGAATGGAAGGACGTAAGCTGCTGTATATGACTGATTGCAGGGAGAGAATGTTCATTTTTCGAATTATCTGTCTATAGTAGGTACCAGTGCACGCGGGTTGATTGATATTGTTGTAGTACTATCTTAATCCTAGGCATATAACATATGTTGAGTTATTAATATTTCTGTACAAATCAACAGTTTATACAGTAAATATGTTTTGTTTTCCTTCGTCTAAAAACAACCCTGCTGTGACGTAGTCTGCGTCGGAGGTATGACGTACCAATCTATAGGGTTTCGGTCTTAAAGTGAGTGCAATTCTTTGCTACATGACGAGAGGTATAGAACCAAGTTATGTTAAAAGGAGGCAACATATATACCGAAGTGAGGTTTTTACATGTAAACATTTTTCAGTCCAACATATTTTCAAATTAAGAATCACTTTATATTTAAGGAATTTAAATCCATTTCAACATTTTTATATTCGAGCGTCACTGATGAGTCTTTTGTAGACGAAGCGCGCGTCTGGCGTTAATATAAAATTTCAATCCTGATATCTAGGACGAGTTTATTCATTTACTTTTGTACTCGTCCCCGATAATGCCTGAAATATTTGCCATACAAATAAAACAGTAATCAATCAATCAATCAAACATTAAATTCACTTTTTTTGCCGCTGACTCCATCTAAATTAAAATCAATCAATCATAAAGTCAATTTACTTGTGTTTATCCACTCTATAAAAATAAATAGCAAACAATCTCTTTAGTTTTGCTGCAAACCATTTATACAATAATCAATCAATCAATCAATCAATCTGACTAGATGTCATTGTGATGTACTACATGTATATAAAAATAATTAAGGTGGTAACTAACACTACAGGGAGATAACTCTGTAAAATCAACAGAACATTTTTATGACGTTGTGCTGTTAATTAAGGGAATATTAACCTTCTCAATGATCAAAATAAGTGTTTGTCAAACTGCTATATAACCAGTGTATTTTTTTCTGATTAAACGGTTGGTTCAAATTGAAAATTTTATATTTTTGTCAAAGGATCAAAATTTGTAGAAAAATAAACGAGCCAAATAAATTTTAGTTAAGGTGTCGGGTACCACCTTTAACGACCAATCAAACATTAATCAATCAATCGCCTTAGTTTTGATGCACTCCATACTAATATAACAAAGTTAAATAACAAGCGACCCCATGTGTTTGACTTTGTACTATATATGATAATAAAGAAGCAACATATTTATCATTCATTTTTTATATATGGTTACAGATGTGTGTATTGTAAGAGGCTAATTGAATACATATAGTATTTGTAACATTGACTCATGTCGTCGGTAAGTTATTTTTTTTTATCTTGTAAAATTGGAGCTGCACAAGAAAGTGTTTGAATTCCTCGGAATCATTATTACATGTTTGAAAATACAAATTAACATTTAAGGAGGGTTTGAAAATTGTAACTGACATAGTTACAATTTACTATATTTAGTTTTAATATGGGGAAAAGTTTTATGATGTAATGCTCTTTCGTTGAAAGTGACTATAGTAGGGAATAGTTTTTGAAATAAGCTTAATTGAGTCAATTAGTTCTAGATGCTAGAGTAAAATAGTATTTAGTTGAAATATTCATCAATTTACCTTCTATAGTATAACCATAGATATAATAGCACTGAATATATCTATAGTATAAGCATAGATATAATAGCCCTGAATATATCTATAGTTTAACCATAGATATAATAGCCCTGAATATATCTATAGTAAAACATTATGTAATTTTATCAGATAATTGTGGATCTTTTGTCAGGAAACAGTTCTCTCCGTAGACAGGTCATGCATCAACCTCAACTCTCGCGAGATTTCTGAGAAATGTTACGCATGTCAAACATGCAAATATGAATATTACAAATGATAATGGATACCAGTGCAATGTTTACGGTTCTATATTACCTTTGATCCTAGATACGCAGTAAAATATGTTATATCTATCTTAATTGATTTTGGACAATATCTAAATTGATTTTGAACAATATCTTAATTCATTTTGGATAATATCTTAATTGATTTTGGACAAAATTTTTCGCAATATCTAAAATTGAATTTGTACAAAAGTCGAAAAGTACTGAGCAGCCGGCTTAAACTGTTAAAAGACAATAGCTGCCTGGTACATGTACGAAATGTAATTTAATCATTTATTGCTCCACTTTGACGTAATACAAAAAAAAAAATATGGGAAAATGAACAACGACCATGCATGATAAGAGTTTTCTGCTGTATTAAGAATTTAGAATGTCTGAATCTGATATATGGAATAAAATACCGATATTATAATGTAAGATTTTAAACTAAATTGTCCATTACCAAAACATTTATTTGATCAATATTAATGCTTTGTGAAAACATCTTTAAGGCACATGTCTGGAGCATTTTATAAATGTCACAATTGTGAGGTCCATTGGGATGTAGCATTACGAAACAAGTCATTCTAACTTCTGGTCTGGTCCTTATATAGATAATTATAAATGACAGTTGTACATATAGACTAATATTTAATATGTATTTAAAGGGAAGATTTGTAACGTATATGAGTATATACTATATAGATATATTTGTTAATTCAGTATTTATCAGGCAAACTTCCATTGTGGTGTAATACCACCATTGATTTTCCTCAAGTATAGTCTTTCTTGACCTTGCACTTTGCAGAATTTATCTGTTTCATGAGCAAAGTGTAATCCTGACAACATTTCACATCCTGTTCAGTACTATAGACAACATCCTGTTCAGTACTATAGACAACATCCTGTTCAGTACTATAGGATGTTGAGTACTATAGACAACTCCTGTTGAGTTCTATAGACAACTCCTGTTGAGTACTATAGACAACTCCTGTTCAGTACTATAGACAACATCCTGTTCAGTACCATAGACAACATCCTGTTAAGTACTATAGACAACATCCTTTTCAGTACTATAGACAACATCCTGTTCAGTACTATAGACAACATTCTGTTCAGTACTATAGACAACATCCTGTTCAGTACCATAGACAACATCCTGTTCAGTACTATAGACAACATCCTGTTCAGTACTATAGACAACATCCTTTTCAGTACTATAGACAACATCCTGTTCAGTACTATAGACAACATCCTGTTCAGTACTATATACAACATCCTGTTCAGTACTATAGACAACATCCTGTTCAGTACTATAGACAACATCCTGTTCAGTACTATAGACAACATCCTGTCCAGTACTATAGACAACATCCTGTTCAGTACTATAGACAACTCCTGTCCAGTACTATAGACAACATCCTGTTCAGTACTATAGACAACTCCTATTCAGTACTATAGACAACTCCTGTTCAGTACTATATACAACATCCTGTTCAGTACTATAGACAACATCCTGTTCAGTACTATAGACAACTCCTATTCAGTACCATAGACAACTCCTGTTCAGTACTATAGACAACATCCTGTTCAGTACTATAGACAACTCCTGTCCAGTACTATAGACAACATCCTGTTCAGTACTATAGACAACATCCTGTTCAGTACTATAGACAACATCCTGTCCAGTACTATAGACAACATCCTGTCCAGTACTATAGACAACTCCTGTTCAGTACTATAGACAACATCCTGTCCAGTACTATAGACAACTCCTGTTCAGTACTATAGACAACTCCTGTTCAGTACTATAGACAACATCCTGTCCAGTACTATAGACAACATCCTGTCCAGTACTATAGACAACATCCTGTTCAGTACTATAGACAACTCCTGTCCAGTACTATAGACAACATCCTGTCCAGTACTATAGACAACATCCTGTTCAGTACTATAGACAACATCCTGTCCAGTACTATAGACAACATCCTGTTCAGTACTATAGACAACATCCTGTTCAGTACTATAGACAACTCCTGTTCAGTACTATAGACAACATCCTGTCCAGTACTATAGACAACATCCTGTCCAGTACTATAGATAACATCCTGTTCAGTACTATAGACAACTCCTGTTCAGTACTATAGACAACATCCTGTCCAGTACTATAGACAACATCCTGTCCAGTACTATAGATAACATCCTGTTCAGTACTATAGACAACATCCTGTTCAGTACTATAGACAACATCCTGTCCAGTACTATAGACAACATCCTGTCCAGTACTATAGATAACATCCTGTCCAGTACTATAGACAACTCCTGTTCAGTACTATAGACAACTCCTGTTCAGTACTATATACAACATCCTGTTCAGTACTATAGACAACATCCTGTTCAGTACTATAGACAACTCCTGTTCAGTACTATAGACAACATCCTGTCCAGTACTATAGACAACTCCTGTTCAGTACTATAGACAACTCCTGTCCAGTACTATAGACAACATCCTGTCCAGTACTATAGATAACATCCTGTCCAGTACTATAGACAACTCCTGTTCAGTACTATAGACAACATCCTGTTCAGTACTATAGACAACTCCTGTTCAGTACTATAGACAACATCCTGTCCAGTACTATAGACAACATCCTGTTCAGTACTATAGACAACTCCTGTCCAGTACTATAGACAACATCCTGTTCAGTACTGTGACGGATGGGTTAACTAAAGTCTAGACAGGCAGTAAAACAACGTCTGGTTCGTTTGATCGTATAATCTGAACTCAATATAGCAACATGATACATAACAATAGCACAACGTTAACAGAAGATAATGATGACGTTAACAATGTGAATGGAAACGGCGTTAAAAGAAGTGTTAACGTTTGACGCGTAAGTTAAACTGTCTCTAAATCACCGACATACTCGGGGCCACCAGATGCAATGTCCATTAGCTGTGATATATAGTGGCATGCGGAAAGCACAAAAATAGATTGATCTCACAAATAATGAAAAAAGGATTAAATTATTATTTACGTAAAAAACTCTTTGAATTTACAGTCTTTTCACAAATAAGAAAAATTTAAAAGTCTGTTCGCACACGTTAGTTTCTTCGTTCACTTCGTCTCAGATAACAGTCCATGCTGTTGACTTCTAATGGGTAGAGTTTCGTCACGGGTCGATTTGTAATTCCTGATTTGGTACGCACCATAGCGACGCGTACTAAGCCGTCCTTGCCTTTAATAGTGTCCTGCACAACTCCAAGTTTCCAATGTACGCGCTTTGATTCGTCGTGTATCTGAACGACATCGCCTTCTTTAATCTTCCGAACGTCGACTCCAGCTCTTTGGTGATATTCTCGCAATGAAGTAAGGTATTCTCCTTTCCATCTCGTCCAGAAATTCTCAATCAATTGTCTCTGTCGTATCGTTTGATTGTTCAAGTTTGTGTGTGTTAATTCACAAACATTTAGATTGTCAATATCACTATTTGACGATACATACGGTAAAGTTGTTATTCTTCGTCCATGTATAAGATGGGATGGTGTAAGCGGCTCCGGATCTCTGATATCTGTTGAAATATACGTCACTGGTCGATCGTTGAGTGTGGCTTCGATCTCTGTTAATACGGTCCTTAGAGTCTCGTCGTTAACATGTGCACGTCCTAATACTTTCTTAAGTGATGTTTTTGTTAAGCCAATCATTCTTTCCCACATGCCCCCGAACCATGGAGCTCTATTTGGGATGAATTTCCATTCAATGCCATAATTCTGAATATTTTCTTTAACTTTTTTAGAATTGCAAAGTCGTGAAATTTCGATTGAAGCAGCTTTAAATGTTAACGCATTATCTGACATCATAGTTTTCGGCACTGATCGTCGACTTACAAATCTCCGGAAACACAATAAAAAAGATTCTTCGCTGAGATCGTAAACTAATTCCAAATGTACTGCTCGAGTGACAGCACATGTAAATAGGCAAATGTAAACCTTCGATTCTTCGTTGTGTCTGTTTCTTGTCGTTAACGCACCTGTGAAGTCTACACCGGTGATGCTAAAGGGTGTGGCATCTTGAACTCTCTCTTTTGGTAATGGTGGAATTTCTGGTGCGGGATAAGATTTTCCGATTACTTTTCGGCACGTTACACATTTCATCAATATAGATTTGACGCACTGTCTTAATTTCGGAATCCAAAATGTTTGTTGTATGTATGCTAGAGTGATATTTATTCCTGAATGTAGTGTATTCTCATGTGCTTCTAACACTATCAAATGTGTGAGACGGTCCTTTGCCGGTAACAGATATGGAAACTTGACTGTTTCTCCTACTGTCGCATTGTCTATTCGGCGGCCACCACATCGTAATAATTGCTTTTCGTCTAGAAAGAGCTTTAATTGTCGCACAAGTGTTTTACGTTTTGTAGAATTATCTATACAATTTATTTCGTCACTAAATATTTTACCTTGTGTATATCTTATCCATAGGAATTTTGCATTTTTTAATTTCATCACTACGTAACAAATCTTTCTTTCGTTCAGTTTCTGTTGCTTTGCAGTTTGTTGCGAATCTCATTACATATGCGGTAATGCGGGTTAGTTTTCTATAAGAATTGTACCGTTCGATATCTATGATTTCTCCTATACCAATACGTACATTTTGATTATTCTCCATAGTTTCAATTTTGTCATCGTTCTCCGATATTGTTGTACATACACTAGACGTTACATTGTTTCCGTTCCATGTCGGCCAATCTTCTTTGCTGTTTAACCATTTAGGTCCACTAAACCATATTTCGTTCTGTTTCAGTTCTTCAGATGTTATACCACGTGTAAGTAGATCTGCGGGATTGTCTTTCGTAGGGCAGTATCTCCATACATTATCTCCACACAAACTTTTAATTTCTTCAATTCTGTTTTTGATAAATTGTCTCTGTGGTTTTACGGATGAAAGCCAACTAAGTACGATTTGACTATCACTCCAAAATTGTATTTCACTGAAAGTTTCTGGAAAGTTTTTGCAGATATGATCAGCAAGTCTTGCTCCAATTACAGCCCCCATAAGCTCTAGTTTTGGTAAAGTTATAGTCTTGATAGGCGCAACTCGATTCTTTGCCATTACTATTGTTGGTTTTCTGTCATACAAGATGTACGCGCATGCGCCGTACGCATGAGTTGAAGCATCGGTAAATACATGAAGAGTTGGTAATTTTCTGTTATTCTCGTTCTGTGTTTGAGTAGAGCTAGTTTCATTTGATTTATTTTTCTGTTTTGAACTTGATGAATTGCGTACTTTTGTCAAAATCCGTTCTATATCTAAAACATACCGATCTGAGTCTTCTATCTCTGCTTCCATGTTTTCCTCTGCAATCTCCTCTAATATTTCATTATCAAGTTCCGAAAGAATATCCCTCTTTTTCTTCAAGGTTTCACATAGGCTTTCTATTTCGTCGCGTTGTGTTGTTTCTTTCTCTAATTCCTCTTCAATCTTTGAAATTAATCTTCTTGCGGCTCCTCGATGGCCCACTCTAATGGCTTTCTTTTTCGTCATTATCCTCTGGTCTCGGCACCAATGTGACGGATGGGTTAACTAAAGTCTAGACAGGCAGTAAAACAACGTCTGGTTCGTTTGATCGTATAATCTGAACTCAATATAGCAACATGATACATAACAATAGCACAACGTTAACAGAAGATAATGATGACGTTAACAATGTGAATGGAAACGGCGTTAAAAGAAGTGTTAACGTTTGACGCGTAAGTTAAACTGTCTCTAAATCACCGACAAGTACTATAGACAACTCCTGTTCAGTACTATAGACAACTCCTGTTCAGTACTATAGACAACATCCTGTCCAGTACTATAGACAACATCCTGTCCAGTACTATAGACAACATCCTGTCCAGTACTATAGACAACTCCTGTTCAGTACTATATACAACATCCTGTTCAGTACTATAGACAACATCCTGTTCAGTACTATAGACAACTCCTGTTCAGTACTATAGACAACTCCTGTTCAGTACTATAGACAACTCCTGTTCAGTACTATAGACAACTCCTGTTCAGTACTATAGACAACATCCTGTCCAGTACTATAGACAACATCCTGTTCAGTACTATAGACAACATCCTGTCCAGTACTATAGACAACTCCTGTCCAGTACTATAGACAACATCCTGTCCAGTACTATAGACAACTCCTGTCCAGTACTATAGACAACATCCTGTCCAGTACTATAGACAACTCCTGTCCAGTACTATAGACAACTCCTGTTCAGTACTATAGACAACATCCTGTCCAGTACTATAGACAACATCCTGTTCAGTACTATAGACAACATCCTGTCCAGTACTATAGACAACATCCTGTTCAGTACTATAGACAACTCCTGTTCAGTACTATAGACAACTCCTGTTCAGTACTATAGACAACTCCTGTTCAGTACTATATACAACATCCTGTTCAGTACTATAGACAACATCCTGTTCAGTACTATAGACAACTCCTGTTCAGTACTATAGACAACTCCTGTTCAGTACTATAGACAACTCCTGTCCAGTACTATAGACAACATCCTGTTCAGTACTATAGACAACTCCTGTCCAGTACTATAGACAACATCCTGTCCAGTACTATAGACAACATCCTGTTCAGTACTATAGACAACTCCTGTTCAGTACTATAGACAACATCCTGTTCAGTACTATAGACAACTCCTGTTCAGTACTATATACAACATCCTGTTCAGTACTATAGACAACATCCTGTTCAGTACTATAGACAACTCCTGTTCAGTACTATAGACAACTCCTGTTCAGTACTATAGACAACTCCTGTCCAGTACTATAGACAACTCCTGTCCAGTACTATAGACAACATCCTGTCCAGTACTATAGACAACATCCTGTTCAGTACTATAGACAACATCCTGTCCAGTACTATAGACAACATCCTGTTCAGTACTATAGACAACTCCTGTTCAGTACTATAGACAACATCCTGTTCAGTACTATAGACAACTCCTGTTCAGTACTATAGACAACTCCTGTTCAGTACTATAGACAACTCCTGTCCAGTACTATAGACAACATCCTGTCCAGTACTATAGACAACTCCTGTTCAGTACTATAGACAACTCCTGTCCAGTACTATAGACAACATCCTGTTCAGTACTATAGACAACTCCTGTTCAGTACTATAGACAACTCCTGTTCAGTACTATAGACAACTCCTGTCCAGTACTATAGACAACTCCTGTCCAGTACTATAGACAACATCCTGTCCAGTACTATAGACAACATCCTGTTCAGTACTATAGACAACATCCTGTCCAGTACTATAGACAACATCCTGTTCAGTACTATAGACAACTCCTGTTCAGTACTATAGACAACATCCTGTTCAGTACTATAGACAACTCCTGTTCAGTACTATAGACAACTCCTGTTCAGTACTATAGACAACTCCTGTCCAGTACTATAGACAACATCCTGTCCAGTACTATAGACAACTCCTGTTCAGTACTATAGACAACATCCTGTCCAGTACTATAGACAACATCCTGTCCAGTACTATAGACAACATCCTGTTCAGTACTATAGACAACATCCTGTTCAGTACTATAGACAACTCCTGTTCAGTACTATAGACAACATCCTGTTCAGTACTATAGACAACATCCTGTTCAGTACTATAGACAACTCCTGTTCAGTACTATAGACAACATCCTGTTCAGTACTATAGACAACTCCTGTTCAGTACTATAGACAACTCCTGTTCAGTACTATAGACAACTCCTGTCCAGTACTATAGACAACATCCTGTCCAGTACTATAGACAACTCCTGTTCAGTACTATAGACAACTCCTGTCCAGTACTATAGACAACATCCTGTTCAGTACTATAGACAACTCCTGTTCAGTACTATAGACAACTCCTGTTCAGTACTATAGACAACTCCTGTCCAGTACTATAGACAACTCCTGTCCAGTACTATAGACAACATCCTGTCCAGTTCTATAGACAACATCCTGTTCAGTACTATAGACAACATCCTGTCCAGTACTATAGACAACATCCTGTTCAGTACTATAGACAACTCCTGTTCAGTACTATAGACAACATCCTGTTCAGTACTATAGACAACTCCTGTTCAGTACTATAGACAACATCCTGTTCAGTACTATAGACAACATCCTGTCCAGTACTATAGACAACATCCTGTCCAGTACTATAGATAACATCCTGTTCAGTACTATAGACAACATCCTGTCCAGTACTATAGACAACATCCTGTTCAGTACTATAGATAACATCCTGTTCAGTACTATAGACAACATCCTGTCCAGTACTATAGACAACATCCTGTCCAGTACTATAGACAACATCCTGTTCAGTACTATAGACAACATCCTGTCCAGTACTATAGACAACATCCTGTCCAGTACTATAGATAACATCCTGTTCAGTACTATAGACAACATCCTGTCCAGTACTATAGACAACATCCTGTTCAGTACTATAGATAACATCCTGTTCAGTACTATAGACAACATCCTGTCCAGTACTATAGACAACATCCTGTCCAGTACTATAGATAACATCCTGTTCAGTACTATAGACAACATCCTGTCCAGTACTATAGACAACATCCTGTCCAGTACTATAGACAACATCCTGTTCAGTACTATAGACAACATCCTGTCCAGTACTATAGACAACATCCTGTCCAGTACTATAGACAACATCCTGTTCAGTACTATAGACAACATCCTGTTCAGTACTATAGACAACATCCTGTCCAGTACTATAGACAACATCCTGTTCAGTACTATAGACAACTCCTGTTCAGTACTATAGACAACATCCTGTTCAGTACTATAGACAACTCCTGTTCAGTACTATAGACAACTCCTGTTCAGTACTATAGACAACTCCTGTCCAGTACTATAGACAACATCCTGTCCAGTACTATAGACAACTCCTGTTCAGTACTATAGACAACTCCTGTCCAGTACTATAGACAACATCCTGTTCAGTACTATAGACAACATCCTGTTCAGTACTATAGACAACATCCTGTCCAGTACTATAGACAACATCCTGTCCAGTACTATAGACAACATCCTGTTCAGTACTATAGACAACATCCTGTCCAGTACTATAGACAACTCCTGTCCAGTACTATAGACAACTCCTGTCCAGTACTATAGACAACATCCTGTCCAGTACTATAGACAACATCCTGTCCAGTACTATAGACAACATCCTGTCCAGTACTATAGACAACATCCTGTCCAGTACTATAGACAACTCCTGTTCAGTACTATAGCCAACATTTCACATAATATTTCATTGCAAGCTTAAAAGAAAATAGCTCAAACTTTCAAACAAGACAGTAAGACAACAATCCACAAAAGTTTCAATGAAGGGCGATTCTAACCCTAACCCCATACTAGTTTAGATCGGCATGGACGTACATTGCACTTAATCTTGTTATATCCGTTGTTTAGTAGACCAGTATAGACTAAGTACTTACGTTATGTATACTTTATTATCTTAGATAATTTCCCGATGATGAACTATGTCTAGTTGTTGTATGTCTAAACACGCATCTGTTTGTGTTATGTCGAGAATGCACAAGGAGTAATTATACTTTACATTTTTCTGTAGCAGGCTAATTTATTTGACAATAGAAACAAACGTAATAATTATGATGACTGATTTGATATATTATTTGTTATATTGTGTACTTTAGTGCTATAGTGACCTAATTCGATATGTATATGGAATTTACAAACCCATTCATATATATCATAATAGGTCACCAACACTATGGGTATTTATACTAGATGCCTATCATGCAGTGATCAAATCTTCAATACTTATAGATCAAGAACCTTTTTCACTTTGTCTTGACACAAACACAAATACCAACATTTCTGTTTCATTTGTTCACTCATGGAGAGGTGTCTCATTTGCAATCATACCACATCTTCTATTTTTAAAAGAAAACTTGTTAGCTTTAAATGTGTTTTACAATTTTATTTAAATCGTTCATATCAATTTCTGCGTCTGTTGAAACCTTTTAGATTTTCCACAACATCGTGTTGTTTTTATAAAGGAAGTTTCGGATGTTAGTTTTCTCGTTTTAATGGTTTTACATTTTTTTCAATTTGAGTCATATGCAGTTTGTAAATTTAATCAGGTAAAGGATGATCTCTCTGTTCTAAAACTGTGATGTCCATCTCTAATTTATTGTTACAAATGTATGGGCGAATAAGTAACTACTAGTAATATTTTGATTCTGGAGAATTCGATCGTTTTCAAACATTAATCAAACATTACTTAGTATGAAAGTAGCTTTGTACTAGGTTCCAGGAGATCGGGGACGACCTAAGCATAGAAGTATACCTAGACGATACATCTCATGCAATAAGAATTGCGCAGCAAATTTATGAGGTTTTACTATTACTTGATTAAATAGTAATAGTAAAACCTCATAAATTTGCTGCGCAATTCTTATTGCATGAGATGTATCGTCTAGGTATACTTCTATGCTTAGGTCGTCCCCGATCTCCTGGAACCTAGTACAAAGCTACTTTCATACTAAGGTCGTCCCCGATCTCCATGAACCAAGTACAAAGTTACTTTCATACTCAGGTCGTCCCCGATCTCCTGGAACCTAGTACAAAGTTACTTTCATACTAAGGTCGTCCCCGATCTCCATGAACCAAGTACAAAGTTACTTTCATACTCAGGTCGTCCCGGATCTCCTGGAACCGAGTACACCGTTACTTTCATACTCAGTTCGTCCCCGATTTCCTGGAACCGAGTACAAAGTTACTTTCATACTCAGGTCGTCCCCGAGCTCCTGGAACCGAGTACAAAGTTACTTTTATACTCAGGTCGTCCCCGATCTCCTGGAACCTAGTAAAAAGTTACTTTCATACTCAGGTCGTTCCCGATCTCCTGGAACCGAGTACAAAGTTACTTTCATACTCAGGTCGTCCCCGATCTCCTGGAACCTAGTACAAAGTTACTTTCATACTCAGGTCGTCCCCGATCTCCTGGAACCGAGTACAACGTTACTTTTATACTCAGGTCGTCCCCGATCTCCTGGAACCGAGTACAAAGTTACTTTTATACTCAGGTCGTCCCCGATCTCCTGGAACCTAGTACAAAGTTACTTTCATAATCAGGTCGTCCCCGATCTCCTGGAACCGAGTACAAAGTTACTTTGATTTCATACTCAGGTCGTCCCCGATCTCCTGGAACCGAGTACAAAGTTACTTTCATACTCAGGTCGTCCCCGATCTCCAGGAACCGAGTACAAAGTTACTCAGGTCGTCCCCGATCTCCAGGAACCGAGTACAAAGTTACTTTTGTACTCAGGTCGTCCCCGATCTCCTGGAACCGAGTACAAAGTTACTTTGATTTCATACTCAGGTCGTCCCCGATCTCCAGGAACCGAGTACAAAGTTACTTTTGTACTCAGGTCGTTCCCGATCTTCTGGAACCGAGTACAAAGTAACTTTAATACTCAGGTCGTCCCCGATCTCCTGGAACCAAGTATAACGTTAGTTTCATACTCAGGTCGCCCCGATCTCCTGTAACCGAGGACAACGTTACTTTAATACTCAGGTCGTCCCCGATCTCCTGGAACCGAGGACAAAGTTAATTTCATACTCAGGTCGTCCCCGATTTCCTGGAACCGAGTACAACGTTACTTTAATACTCAGGTCGTCCCCGATCTCCTGGAACCTAGTACAAAATTACTTTCATACTCAGGTCGTCCCCGATCTCCTGGAACCGAGTACAAAGTTACTTTGATTTCATACTCAGGTCGTCCCCGATCTCCTGGAACCGAGTACAAAGTTACTTTCATACTCAGTTCGTCCCCGATCTCCAGGAACCGAGTACAAAGTTACTTCTGTACTCAGGTCGTCCCCGATCTCCTGGAACCGAGTACAAAGTTACTTTGATTTCATACTCAGGTCGTCCCCGATCTCCAGGAACCGAGTACAAAGTTACTTTTGTACTCAGGTCGTTCCCGATCTTCTGGAACCGAGTACAAAGTTACTTTAATACTCCGGTCGTCCCCGATCTCCTGGAACCAAGTACAACGTTACTTTCATACTCAGGTCGCCCCGATCTCCTGTAACCGAGTACAACGTTACTTTAATACTCAGGTCGTCCCCGATCTCCTGTAACCGAGGACAACGTTACTTTAATACTCAGGTCGTCCCCGATCTCCTGGAACCGAGGACAAAGTTACTTTCATACTCAGGTCGTCCCCGATTTCCTGGAACCGAGTACAACGTTACTTTAATACTCAGGTCGTCCCCGATCTCCTGGAACCTAGTACAAAGTTACTTTCATACTAAGGTCGTCCCCGATCTCCTGGAACCGAGTACAAAGTAACTTTCATACTCAGGTCGTCCCCGATCTCCTGGAACCGAGTACAAAGTTACCTCATACTCAGGTCGTCTCCGATCTCCTGGAACCGAGTACAAAGTTACTTTGATTTCATACTCAGGTCGTCCCCGATTTCCTGGAACCGAGTACAAAGTTACTGTCATACTCAGGTCGTCCTCGATCTCCTGGAACCGTTGACAAAGTTACTTTTGTACTCAGGTTGTCCCCGATCTCCTGGAACCGAGTACAAAGTTACTTTAATACTCAGGTCGTCCCCGATCTCCTGGAACCAAGTACAACGTTACTTTCATCCTCAGGTCGCCCCGATCTCCTTTAACCGAGGACAACGTTACTTTAATACTCAGGTCGTCCCCGATCTCCTGTAACCGAGGACAAAGTTACTTTGATTTCATACTCAGTTCGTCCCCGATTTCCTGGAACCGAGTACAAAGTTACTTTCATTCTCAGGTCGCCCCGATCTCCTGTAACCGAGGACAACGTTACTTTAATACTCAGGTCGTCCCCGATCTCCTGGAACCGAGGACAAAGTTACTTTCATACTCAGGTCGTCCCCGATTTCCTGGAATCGAGTACAACGTTACTTTAATACTCAGGTCGTCCCCGATCTCCTGGAACCTAGTACAAAGTTACTTTCATACTAAGGTCGTCCCCGATCTCCTGGAACCGAGTACAAAGTAACTTTCATACTCAGGTCGTCCCCGATCTCCTGGAACCGAGTACAAAGTTACTTTAATACTCAGGTCGTCCCCGATCTCCTGGAACCAAGTACAACGTTACTTTCATCCTCAGGTCGCCCCGATCTCCTTTAACCGAGGACAACGTTACTTTAATACTCAGGTCATCCCCGATCTCCTGGAACCGAGGACAAAGTTACTTTGATTTCATACTCAGTTCGTCCCCGATTTCCTGGAACCGAGTACAAAGTTACTGTCATACTCAGGTCGTCCCCGATCTCCTGGAACCGAGGACAAAGTTACTTTCATACTCAAGTCGCCCCGATCTTCTGGAACCGAGCATAAATGTACTTTTATGCTCAGGTCGGCCATGATCACCTTGAACCGATCATAAATGTACTTAGAAACTCAGTTTCTTAAATTATCACTGACAAACCAACAGACTCAGTCGGCCCCTCAAGTCGGCCCCTATCGTCAGGAAACGAGCACAAAGATACGTCGATGTGTAACCGCAATTGCTTCTTTAATTATCACTGACAAACAAACAGACATGCATAGTATCTTCTCTGTCGGCCCCTCAAGTCGACCCCTATCGTCAGGAAACGAGCACAAAGATACGTCGATGTGTAACCGCAATTGCTTCTTTAATTATCACTGACAAACAAACAGACATGTATAGTATCTTCTCTGTCGATTAACGGCTAGATCATAACATCTTCAAGATTATTATCTTTGATGGGAATTGATCAGGGGATTACAGAATGTCGATCAACTTCTGTTTGACGGTAGTCGTAATTTTCTTAGACGTAAACTGAAACGCAATGTCGTAAATCATAAAATAGAACGTTGGGATTTTGTGCTTTCTAAGACACGTGTTTACATTGATTTCAATTCGGTTTATGTTTAATCTTAAGGATGAAAAGTAAAAACACAAAAATACTGAACTCTGCAGAAAATTCAGAAAGGAAAGTCCAAAATCAAAAGTCAAAACACATGCATCAAACGAATGGATATTCCTGACTTGGTACAGGCATTTTCTAATGTAGAAATTGGTGGATTGAACCTGGTCTTATAGCTAGCTAAACCTCTCACTTGTATGACAGTCACATTAAATTCATTTACATTGTGAACGATGCGTGAAAATAAAGTCGTGAAGGTTATTTTGAATGTATTCTGTGACTTGCTACTTCGACACAGGACTCACTCTGTCATCAAACTATTAATAACTGTTAATGTCTGTGTCATTTTGGTCCTGTTGTCCCGGGATAGTGATCTCATTGGCAATCATACCACATCTTATTTTTTATATATAAAACACAACCGATAAACTTTACCAGAGTTAAGATGTGGCAAACGTCTCTTTTTTTATATTACCCAGAGGCTCCAATTCGGTAACTAAACTAAAAACTGTCTTTGCTTGACCGTCTGACTCTAAACAGTATGTTGTGTAGGACGATAAACACCCTCAGCGACTGCTGTTGATAGAGACTAAGACGTAAGGTTGCGTGTGGTACTTTTACTGCAGTTTGAAAATTAAAAAAAAAATATAGCACTATAACAATTTTGGTACTATCATTTTGAAAACAAAACGTATAATTATGAACTATTAATTGATAAATATTTTTTATTTTAAGTAACATAAAAATGGGGATTTTTTTAATTATCAATATGATAAAAATTAAGTTATATGTCCAGTATACATTGTAAGTACAAGAAAATGTAATTAAAAAGCTCTGTTTCTAATAGATGTAGAGTATTGCTATACAATGATATACTTCTCTTATATATCCCTACTACTCTAATCAAAACAGATATATCAGATAAACGACCTCATTGCTTCAACGATCAAATCACTAATTTGATAACGAATGGCTTCAGTTTAATATAATAACTTGTGAGTGAAGGTAATTTTGTGTGAATGCATACAGCTCTCTACTCTAGCGATTCCTTCCGTTTGAAATGAAATCAATAACCTGTAAAATCATCGATAACTCGATACTTATCTTAACATGTGCAGAACAAATCTAATCGGCAGACGATCGCACGCGCTCGTGGTCGCCTGCTGTACCATGTTACTGTGTTTTGCCAATAACGAACATACTTTGGAAATTAATTATTTAATTAATTAATTGCTTAATTAATGGCATAGTTGTGATTGTTTGTGACGTATGAAGTGAAAGGCAAAGTTTGGATAAATGTAATGAATTATTATTTTTAATTTGGAATCAAGTGACATTTATTGGAAAATAACATGACTTTATTATTTGTTTAAGATCTATATTGCTTTGATCAATATTATTATATGGAGTTTTAAGTCTCGTAACAGGTTAGTTCACTTTACTTTTTGTTATTTTATAAAATATCGATAAATATATTGAAATGGATATGAAAACTTCTGTCGCTTAAGGTGGTACCCAACACATAAACTAAAAATAATGTGGCTCGTTTAATGTTCTTAAGTAGTTACTTTGACCCTTGGAAAAATATAGCTCAGCTGAACTACTCGTGAATGCATGTAAAATATTATATAAAGTTATCGCAACTTATTTGGTTTATCCAATAGGAAAACCAAGACTAAGTCTTACAATCATTGCTAGTGATAACCGTTAGTGAACGACTATTTGACTTCAAGGGGTGTGACTATGATTTTTTGCTAAAAAAATATGTTCTGATCCCTATTGGACGAAAAAGAATATTGTTGTCAAGTAGATGACAAAAAAAATACTCTGGATGCATATTTCCCCGTAAATTTTTATTAATTTTTTTTAGAGAAAACAATTTGATAGCGTTTAAAAGTTAAAAAGTCGAATGTTCGTGACAATTTCAAACTCAGACAAAAAAGTGTTCCCCTTTGATGTTTAATGGTAGGTCTTTTATCCGGACACTTTGTCAAGTTGTCTTTTGATGAATAAAAAAAATATGAAGATTGTATAAGTCATTGACGTCTAGCATGGACATCTTAAGGTGTAATTTACAATTTGTATCATCTTATCCAAGTCATCAGCATGCTTATTTCACAGAAGAAAATATTTTTTTGGTTTCCTTATCAGTCATTGTGATGGACCCAGAAATGTTCATTAAAAAGAGGGGAGGGGGGTAAGAAACTGCCTCAGAGGGGTCCAGCTCTAGACAAGCTATAGTGATTCCCTAAATGATAATTAAAAAAAATCCACAAGAAATGGATGACCTACAAAACCCTGTAAATCTGCCTCTTGTCATAAATTTATATTGTTAAAGGATATAAGTGAAGGATACCATCGTGTTATCTCCAAAATTTTGTTATTCCCTGACCATGTTTTCCAAATTTAAGAAAGTTTTGGACTTTTGAGGTTAGACAACTTGTAATTGTATTTTGTTCTTGCACCTTTGGTACCTTTGCTAATAACTGTATATTATTGAAAACTATAGCAGCCTTTCTTATTAACTAGTATAGTAGGGCGACTACCCATATCTGTAACATCCATGTTTTTGTTTCGTTCAGAAACAAATTTCCTAAATAGAAAACATCGTAAGTACCTTTGCAAATATTTGTAGAAAATAAAAGCTTTCTTACAAGTGTAGTAGTAGTAGTGCGATTATCCATATCTGTAACATCCATGTTTTTTGTTTTACTCAATAGAAAACATCGTTAAGCATTTTCTTATCTGATTGCCTTTAATATATCATACTTAAATCGTACTGCTTGGTTCCGGAGTCAGATCCGGTTTGTAGTGAGATAATATCGACCCTCCTCCAGAAAACCTTGAAGCACATTATATTCACAGTTAGATGGACGCTTAACGTTTTGCTACGATTCTGTAATTCTATTAGAAATAACTACATTGTTAAACTACTAATAACCATGCAATTTTAATGAAATGCAGACAAACCAAGTGTAGCAGGAACAATTCTGCCTAAGATTCGGGAGTGCGGACCACAGCTAATTCTAGTTTGTAAACTGATGTGCGGAAAACGACTGATGCCAAATGTGATGCGCTATAATATATAAGTAAATGAAAACCAAAAACTGAAAACAATATATAATTTAATCAGCAAAGTACAACTGTTATCATGTAAAGCCAAACGTATGTAGAAATGAAGCATTCCATGACTTCAAATTAACCGTACTAAGGAGGCATGTAGCAAATGCATTATTGTAATCGATGGTTGGAAAGCCCGGCTTTCCTTGGTTGGACTAAATGTCAGTCCTCAGAGGATTCAAAATAAGAATCTAAAACTAGTTATATAAAATCTATAAGTCTCTCACAGAAGGTATCCAGAGAATTTGCAACAATGCAAATATTAAACTTTACAATTTAGATAAATATCTTTAACTAATGATTTCAAATAGCAAAAGCTATGCAATTTAACAAATATATACTGAATTAGCTTCATCTAAATCATCAAATAAAGAAATATGAAATTTATAGTTTTAAACAAGGGAAATAATTATGACATAATAATCCTAACTGCTACACAAGCATTCAAGTTGTTACTGAATTTGTATAATTCGATTGCTGAGATTTTTCCCAAACACCTTAAATTATAATTGGGTTGGTTTACCGCAATTATCAAATATTCATAAGTTGAAGAGATGCATGATGAATGCATATTTCTATAAAACAAACTTTCTCGCTGCATTGAAGACCAATTTTAATTAGTGGCCTTCTGCTGTTGTCTGTTCTATTGTCGGGTTGTTGTCTCCTTGGCACATTCCCCATTTCCATTCTAAATTTAATTGGAATAAGGAAACGGTCATTTACCTTCTAGGGAGGGGTTATGTTTTTTTTCCTAAAAATTCATTCTGATTCCCAAATTGATGAAAAAATATACTCTGTTCAATCAGAGGACAAAAAGAATTCCGAATCCACTGAGATTTTCCATTTATCTTAAATTATATTGTTAAATTTTGATTTTTTTAAATTTTAATTGATAGCGTTGAATATACAATTGTTCCCGAAAAAGATTTTCGGACTCGAACAATAACCCCCCCCCCCCCCCCCTCCCCCCCAATTAAAGGTTAATGATTGATCCTTAATCAATCCATTTGTTTGGTGAATTTAGTAAACTGTTTTGATCGAATTGAGATACTTTAGGAAATTGATAAGCTAAAGTTAATTATCCCAGGGCATCTATAACTGACCTTAAAATGCAAGGACTCTACTCATTTCAATTTTTAAATTTTAAAATGTATCGGAAAAGCAAAGAAAATAAGCCTTCAATTCAAAGCCTTAAATTCCAGTCGTACGATACTAACTTATTGGAGTATGCCTTACATCTACTGTTATCCCTACATAAAGTACATTGTTGTATGCTCCAATACCCCTACCCAACGTTCAACATATGTCAAAACAATCTATAAACACTTTACGTTCGTGTACTTGATTGAAAGAATAACAATTGCATAGTTAGGTGGAATAAAATGTATACCAAAGCTTTCAAGATACTTCAATTAGCATCCATCTAGACAAAATGTGTGCATCGTATTATAGTAAACATGTTAAGGTTCGGAATTTTTCAAATAACGATGATCCTACGAAACTTAGTATTATTTTACTGTATCATATGATTGAGAATGGAAATGGGGAATGTGTCACAGCGACAGCAATCCGACAACAGCCGAAGGCCACCAATGGGTCGTCAATGTAGAGATACCATCCTGGACCCGGATACATTTCTCAGCTTGTTTATCATGTATTTTGTTTGTAAGCCTTAGCCTATATGTGCGTTAAGTGCTGTTTGAACAAAGTTATTATTACTAGTATTCATATTGGAAATTAATACACGTAATTCAATGCATAAAAGACATCTCTCATTGGGATGCTAGAAATAAAAGTACATTGCGAAATTCATACTCGCGTGGTCATTCATAGAATTTGTATTTGTGATGAAAACTGACAAACAGAAAAAAAGTACATGTAAGTTTACGCTATGTAGATATAGTCCAATGCACGTCTAAACAAATAAACAAAAGAATCTTTACTAATGGACAAACCTTGATCTTACGATAGCTAGCATAGCATAGTATATAATACAAATAATTACAAATGTGAATGCTAGATCTATCTGTAAACCAAATCGGACAAACATTAATAACGCGGTCTTCGCATTGTGTGAAACAAAACCGCAGGGTATAGTACCACCTACCAAATCGATTTTCATAGAATTTGGCTTTGAAAGAATACTCAATTTGATATTTCATACTGAAAAGCGGAACCTTCAAAACTGGCGTTTTAATCAGTTTTCAAAAACTAAGTTTTTATAATAGGTAATCTTAATATGAAATTGTACATGTAGGTTATTTTGATTTGTTTATCTACTGGTTGTTTAACCTTCAAACCCCGTTTAGTGCTTGAATAACTCTGGTCCCAATCTATGAAAGTATCAAGAACAAGACGATGAGATTCTATTCCATCCAAGTCCGTCAAAGTATCAAGAACAATACGATGAGATTCTATTCCATCCAAGTCCGTCAAAGTATCAAGAACAATACGACGAGATTCTATTCCATCCAAGTCCGTCATAGTATCAAGAACAATACGATGAGATTCTATTCCATCCAAGTCCGTCAAAGTATCAAGAACAATACGACGAGATTCTATTCCATCCAAGTCCGTCAAAGTATCAAGAACAATACGACGAGATTCTATTTCATCCAAGTCCGTCAAATTATCAAGAACAATACGACGAGATTCTATTCCATCCAAGTCCGTCAAAGTATCAAGAACAATACGACGAGATTTTATTCCATCCAAGTCCGTCATAGTATCAAGAACAATACGATGAGATTCTATTTCAAGTCCGTCAAAGTATCAAGAACAATACGACGAGATTCTATTCCATCCAAGTCCGTCAAAGTATCAAGAACAATACGACGAGATTCTATTTCATCCAAGTCCGTCAAATTATCAAGAACAATACGACGAGATTCTATTCCATCCAAGTCCGTCAAAGTATCAAGAACAATACGACGAGATTTTATTCCATCCAAGTCCGTCATAGTATCAAGAACAATACGACGAGATTCTATTTCATCCAAGTCCGTCATAGTATCAAGAAAAATACGATGATATTCTATTCCATCCAAGTCCGTCAAAGTATCAAGAACAATACGATGAGATTCTATTCCATCCAAGTCCGTCAAAGTATCAAGAACAATACGATGAGATTCTATTCCATCCAAGTCCGTCAAAGTATCAAGAACAATACGATGAAATTCTATTCCATCCAAGTCCGTCAAAGTATCAAGAACAATACGATGAGATTCTATTCCATCCAAGTCCGTCAAAGTATCAAGAACAATACGATGAGATTCTATTCCATCCAAGTCCGTCAAAGTATCAAGAACAATACGACGAGATTCTATTTCATCCAAGTCCGTCAAATTATCAAGAACAATACGACGAGATTCTATTCCATCCAAGTCCGTCAAAGTATCAAGAACAATACGATGAGATTCTATTTCATCCAAGTCCGTCAAAGTATCAAGAACAATACGATGAGATTCTATTCCATCCAAGTCCGTCAAAGTATCAAGAACAATACGATGAAATTCTATTCCATCCAAGTCCGTCAAAGTATCAAGAACAATACGATGAGATTCTATTCCATCCAAGTCCGTCAAAGTATCAAGAACAATACGATGAGATTCTATTCCATCCAAGTCCGTCAAAGTATCAAGAACAATACGACGAGATTCTATTCCATCCAAGTCCGTCAAAGTATCAAGAACAATACGATGAGATTCTATTTCATCCAAGTCCGTCAAAGTATCAAGAACAATACGATGAGATTCTATTCCATCCAAGTCCGTCAAAGTATCAAGAACAATACGATGAAATTCTATTCCATCCAAGTCCGTCAAAGTATCAAGAACAATACGATGAGATTCTATTCCATCCAAGTCCGTCAAAGTATCAAGAACAATACGATGAGATTCTATTCCATCCAAGTCCGTCAAAGTATCAAGAACAATACGACGAGATTCTATTCCATCCAAGTCCGTCAAAGTATCAAGAACAATACGATGAGATTCTATTTCATCCAAGTCCGTCAAAGTATCAAGAACAATACGATGAGATTCTATTCCATCCAAGTCCGTCAAAGTATCAAGAACAATACGATGAGATTCTATTCCATCCAAGTCCGTCAAAGTATCAAGACAAATACGATGAGATTCTATTCCATCCAAGTCCGTCAAAGTATCAAGACAAATACGATGAGATTCTATTCCATCCAAGTCCGTCAAAGTATCAAGAACAATACGATGAGATTCTATTCCATCCAAGTCCGTCAAAGTATCAAGAACAATACGATGAAATTCTATTCCATCCAAGTCCGTCAAAGTATCAAGAACAATACGATGAAATTCTATTCCATCCAAGTCCGTCAAAGTATCAAGAACAATACGATGAGATTCTATTTCATCCAAGTCCGTCAAAGTATCAAGACAAATACGATGAGATTCTTTTCCATCCAAGTCCGTCAAAGTATCAAGACAAATACGATGAGATTCTATTCCATCCAAGTCCGTCAAAGTATCAAGACAAATACGATGAGATTCTTTTCCATCCAAGTCCGTCAAAGTATCAAGACAAATACGATGAGATTCTATTCCATCCAAGTCCGTCAAAGTATCAAGACAAATACGATGAGATTCTATTCAATCCAAGTCCGTCAAAGTATCAAGAACAATACGAGGAGATTCTATTCCATCCAAGTCCGTCAAAGTTTAAGTTTAAAATTTTCTTTGACGGTTGTCACCAAAAAATCCATCAAAACCTTTGATCAACAAAATGTGTTGCAAGAACACTTAATTCCATTGTCAATGAACTAGCATACATTTTGTTTAGAGACTATCTTAAGCAAGACTCCGGAACAAGCATACATTTTGTTTAGAGGCTATCTGAAGCACGCCTCCAAAACTAGCATATATTTTGTTAAGAGGCTATCTGAAGGACGCCTCTTGGTGCGGGAGTTTCTCGATGCATTGAAGACACATTGGTGGCCTTCAACTGTTGTCTACTCTTTGGTCGGGTTGTTGTCTCTTTGACACATTCCCCATTTCCTTTCTCAATTTGCATGTGTGGCAACGGGCTTTTAATGTTTTCAATTTTAACAAATATTTAAACAAGTTCAAAACTGTATCTCATATCTTTAATCGACATCAGAAATGATGGAGATCTGAAACAATAAATCTATTAATTACTGTAAATTCAGAAATTATCGCGTGCATTTATTATTGCGATTTTGTAATTTTAGACTTAAATGCGATATTAATTTTTAAGGATTTTGAGGAAAATCCTGTTAAATTCATGTAAAATATTTCAAAGTGCGAGTTTAAATTATTGCGTTTACAACTCAGTGGCATTTTTCGCAATAATAAAATCCTCGCATTTATTTCTGAATTCTAAGTAATAACAATCATAAGGATATTCCTCTAATTTTCGTATGCAGGTGTTTATACCATGTCAATTATCATAAAGGAATCATATCAATCAATCAGTGTATTTAATCAGTGTATTAATCTGATAATAATCATGTTTAACGTTTATCTAAATACCTATTAAATGTTCTTCATTATAAAGTGTTCTTACTATTAAGTCTATCCTGTGGTTATCAGATGTACCGTAGATGTATAACGTAGGTATTATACATCTATAGATTTACTTATCGGAGAACAGACAAGGTTCGTCTTAATTTGATCTATCGAGGTCGCGTGGAAGGTTTTAAATCGTCGATTTCCTTTCAATCATAGTATTTTTCTTAATTAAATCGGTAATGGGTCGAGATGATTCCTGGGTCGAAATGATTCGCCATCAATCCATCATCGTATCTCCCTAGTATTGGTCACACAGACAATTAGTTGTACTCGGTATTATTTTATGGACTAAGATTTAGGATACTAGAGAAGTTTGAATACGTCCTACTAACATTTCTTGACCAAGATTTAGGATATACATAAAGATGTTTTGAACACGTCCTGCACAGACGAAGTTTTAGATCTTTTGGTTCCTAAGTTTTTTCCACAATTGTGCGTATTGAGGGTTGTTTGAAGCGTAGATTAAATAAACCCCTATCGCTTTCTAGTTAACACATCTAAGATTGAGGTAACGTTTGAAGATCATACTTTAAACAAACTAACGTTGTTGATTTATCGATATTTAAACATTAATCTTTTAAAGAGATTTTTTCAAAGGTTTTGTATAAGAATTAAGACAAACTTTCATGTTTGTCCATTTTTATACCACCTTATTTTAAAAGCGATCGGTTGACAGATATTAGTTATAAATTAAGAAGATTTGTTACAATTGCCAATGAGGAAACACTCCACTAGAGTCCAAAAGAAGTTTGAAATATATAGGTCGCCGTGCGACATTCAACAATGACAAAAAACGGCATTCCCCTCAGTCGGCTATAAAAAAACCAGAAATTACAAATGGTAAACAACTCAAACTAGAAAAAGTCACGTGGTGTCCGTTTAATCCATTTTTTGTTGAAGCTAACATTATAGTGTAGGTTTGTCTTATTATCAAATACCGTATTGTGAAGGTGCAGGTTTTGGTTACTGATGAATCCGTATAGTGCAAATATTGGTTATTGTTGAAGGCCGTATTGTGATGGTTTGGTTATTGTTGAAGGCCGTATTGTGTTAGTTTTAGTTATTGTTGAAGGCCGTATTGTGCAAATTTCGTTATTGTTGAAGGCCGTATTGTGCAGGTTTTGCTAATTATTGAAGGTCGTTTTGTGCAAGTTTCGCTTATTATTGAAAGCCGTATCGTGTAGGTTTTGTTTATTGTTGAAGATCGTATTGTGCAAGTTTCGATTATCATTGAAGGCCATATTGTTCAAGTTTCGATTATCATTGAATACCGTCTGTGAAAGGTTTTTTTTGGTTGAAGTCCGTATTGTGCAAGTTTCGATTATTATTAAAGGCCGTCTGTGCAAGTTTTTCTTATTGGTTAAGTCCGCATTGTGCAAGTTTCGATTATTATAAAAGGCCGTCTGTGCAAGTTTTTCTTATTGTTGAAGTCCGTATTTTGCAAGGTTCTATTATTATTAAAGGCCGTCTGTGCAAGTTTTTCTTATTGTTGAAGTCCGTATTGTGCAAGGTTCGATTATTATTAAAGGCCGTCTGTGCCAGTTTTTCTTATTGTTGAAGTCCGTATTGTGCAAGGTTCGATTATTAGTAAAGGCCGTCTGTGCCAGTTTTTCTTATTGTTGAAGTCCGTATTGTGCAAGGTTCGATTATTATTAAAGGCCGTCTGTGCAAATTTTTCTTATTGTTGACGTCCGTATTGTGCAGGTTTTGCTCATTGTTGACATATATTTACTTACATTCAAGTTATTTCTAACTTTTGTGCCACCATTTTTTCTCTCATTTGTAATCATAAATAGAAACTATTCATATTTTTGAATACATAAGAAAGTGCACAAAACATCTTCACGTAAAATTATTATTTACTCTGATCATTTTATAGAACAAAATACTAATTCTAACAATACCGGTGCATGAACGATATGCCGACTGAAGCGTTATGTAGAACAGTAGTATCAAGTATTGTCCATGATATTAATTAAATTAGGCAGTATAAGATCAAGGGGAAATGTACAAATTGCCGAGAAAAAATCAGTTTGGAATTAATTCTGAAATATATAGTTCCTTTCATAAATATCAACAGGCAGTACATACTGGCTGTTTTACACGATAGTCAAAGAATATTAAATAACAGCGGTCAACAACTAAGTTTGCCTTGCAAAGGATTTAACATTCTTTTAATAATAATTCTTCTTTCAGTGACTTCAAATGAGATTATCTTAAGTCAATTTAAAGGAAATATTTATTTTCTTTGTAGGTATAATCTATATCTTAGCTACTGTATTTCGATCGAATATTGAAAATAGAATTTTATATATAGTAGTTCAACGTACCGTGACATCGGATTGCACTGGTTACGGTATTCCTATTATATATATATATATATATAGTTTTCACACTTTGGCGAACATTGGCATGTGTTTTATTGGAAATTATACTTTATCCTGAATATGTTTAAACTATTGGTCACTGGACGCACTACTCAGTTACATGTACGTATAAACAAGATTATACTATTCTTTTTGTATTTCAAATCCAACATTATATAATCATGTGCAGTATAATTTTAAAAATCCTAAGGCCTTTCAACCTCAGGAATAGATTACCGTCGCTAACTGTATATACTTAGCAAAATGTTTAGGAATTTTTTAACCTCTTGGCTCTTCAACTTCGTACATCTTCGTCTCTTTATTTTTTTTTATTGAACCGTCACTGATGAGTTTTCTTTTTGTAAACGAAACGCTTGACTGGCGCAATTACAAATTTGAATCCTAGTATCTTTGTTGAGTTTATATGTACCGAATTGATGTAGACGTTTTAAGGTTGAAATTACGGAACAGTATTAAACAGTCTAACATATAAAATTACGAGTATCCGATATATATATGTATTTACAGACGACTTTTTTTGAAGGAATTTTAAAAATTGTAATTCTATATATAAAGAATATAAAAAAAAGTATATAGACATTGATTTCTTTCGACATAATACCCTAAAAATAACACAAAAAGTCCAATTGCATGAAAAATTTGTACAAATACAACCAGGTAAGCATCTAGGATTTGAAAAAAGGAAGAAGGACTGACAAGTCAACATTTGGAGTGATACTGTTTATTTATCACATATATATGTAGCTACGGATCTACAAAAGGGGATCTGGGTTAACAAAATCCGCTAAGGGTAACAAACACATTCTTCTAAAAGCATTTATTTAGAAAAAAAGCAACAAAAACTTTTATGCATTTCCCTTGGATAAATTGAAGATGGAAATAGGGAATGGAGAATGTGTCAAAGAGACAAAAACCCGAAGAAATGGACAGAAAACAGCCGAAGGCCAACAATGGGTTTTCGACACAACGAGAAATCCCCGCACCCGGAGGCGGGCTTCAATTGGCCCCTTAAAAAAATGTGTACTTGATCAGTGGAAATGGACGTATTAACACTAAACTCTAAAGAATATTAAATAAACTATAATACATTAATTTTAATGAACATAAAGACATTAATTCATTATTTTATATAAATAAGGCCGTTAGTTTTCTCGTTTGAATTGTTTTACATGCCTTATCGGGGCCTTTTATAGCTGGCTATGTGGTATGTGCTTTGCACATTGTTGAAGGTAGTACGGTGACCTATAGTTGTTTTAATGTCTGTGTCATTTTGGTCTCTTGTGCATGGACAGTTGTCTCATTGACAATCATACCACATCTTCTTTTTTTATATATATAATTAAGAAAAAACATACACGACTAACAAATTTATACTCTAGTATTTCATTTAAATGTGTGTCCAGAAAATATAGTTTCTTGTTCTCGATGAGACATTTAACAATATATGCATAAAGAAAGCATATTCATTAGTTTATCTGATAATGATGCAAACTTAGTTGATATTTACATTTCCGAATGTCATAACGAGGTCATAGTACCCGGAAACGAATCCAATCAAATAGTTATTATTTTTCAAAGGCACGTATTATGTCAATCAATCTTATAATTGAAACATAGGTCCGAGACTAATCGTTTGACCCCCTGACACTCTAAAAAGATAAAATGTATAATTGGAATCCATTAAAATCTCATTTACGACAATTTGAATGTAACGACAATCGTAAGTTGTCATAAAAGCTTAAAAGTGACACCTATATTATATGGTGTAATTGAAAGGGGCGTAACTGTATTCTGTAACAAATAAGAAATCTATTTCACGTAAGACATATTCAATTTAATCTGAATACAGAACGGAGTTTGTAAAATACCTGTAAAACAAACTGCAAGGAATTAGCAGAAACATTTATAGGTAAATATTTTATATTTCTTCTGGATTATTTTAAATTTATATCTTTTTATCGGAATAGTATTTTATTTTAATATCTTTGATAAGATTAATTATACAAATTTTGATTTTCTAGAATTCGATCTGTCAAATAGAACACCCCAGTGACATTTTCGATGTACGTGAACTTATTAGCATTAAATCTATTTGTAATATAATGCCTTCATTAATCTAATTTCTTTATTTGGTAAATCCGAGCTGCTTTAAATAGACTCTATTAAGATCTATTAATACCACGCTGTCTTTTTAATAAATTCAAAATCTTAAATTATTTTTGTACAGTTATCGCTTACTTAAAACATTTGCATTGTCAAGAAATGAGCAAACATAATTGAAAATAAGAGAATCCGTCATTATTTTAATTCATAATCATTGACAATTAAAAAAAAATCGGGTTCTTGTACACCCTTGGGTTCATAATGTAAAAAATTCAGGATAGTTAAGTCCGTTTTAGTTTAGGTTCAGTGGCGGATCCAGAAATTTTCATAAGTGGGGGCCCCCGGACTGACCTAAGAGGGGGGCCCGCGCCAGTCACGCTTCAGTGATTCTCTATATAAGTAACCATTTTTTTTTTACAAAAAGTCCCCCCCCTATGGTGTTAATTTGTGGTATCAAGATTGTAAATGAGTCCAAATGACTATTAATAAAGCATCTGTAGGCCACCTCCATCAATTAAAAAACGCGATACGATATTATTAATGGATTCAGTATATGACATTCATTTTTGGACTTCCATATTGAGTTCATTATTTTAACTTGAACAAATCATTTTTTACGTCACTGAAAATACTGAGACATTTAAGGGCTGTTCGATTGCTCGCTAATAAATCTCGATCCTCATTGGCGAAGAAGATGCAAATAAAAATGTTTTACTTGGCATACAAAAGATCTATAATTGCTTCTTAGTTTTATCGCGTTTTTTTTCTTCTTCTTTCGAACTTTATAGCTGACTGTGCGGTATGGGCTTTGCTCATTGTTGAAGACCGTACAGTGACCTATAGTTGTTTATGTTTGTGTCATTTTGGTCTTTTGTGGATAGTTGTCTCATTGACAATCATACCACATCTTCTTTTTTATATTTAACTAGTAACCTGCTACACAACATGGTTGTACTGAAACATATCTAAGCGTTGTGTTTAATCAACTAACCTTTCATGCCAAAGCGATGTCATGTATTGATGTCTAGGAATTGAAGACTTAAAGCAATACTATATGAGAAATTTGCAAAGAGGTCAGCTTCAAAGTTATAATATAAAGATAATTTGTTGAACTGTTAGGTAGATGTTTCTTCTTAATATCAATTAATATAACATATATTTGAGATTATGATTGGATCCACGTAAACTAAATCACGTGCACGTTATATCGTCTTTATTTCTACATAACATTGTACGGTTAACAAGCACGGATTATTTTCTTGTGTGCTGTTTTCATGTGTCTTTCTTATATTGTTGATGTTTTTATACATGCATATACATATTATAGCGAATAAACCCGCTTTATTTGTTTGCACATGTCCTCAGTCCAGAATTTGATGCTCAGTAGTTGTCGTTTCTCTTTTTTGTATAGATTAGACCATTAGTTTCCTCGTTTAGATGGTTTTATGCTAGTAGTCATTTTAGGGGCCCTTTATAGCGTGCTGTTCGGTGTGATCCAAGTCTCCGTTTTAAAGACCGTACTTGGACCTATAATGGTTTACCTTTACAATTTGTTACTTGGATGGAGAGTTGTCTCATGGCACTCATACAATATCTTCGTTTTTGTCAACGTTTTTTATTGCCCCCTTTCTATCTTCTCAAAATTAAAGGGAGATAATTGTAACTGTCTTTGGAAAGGCATGAAAGGTTAGTTGATTAAACACAACGCTTAGGTAAAGATTGCTTAACTGATTGCTGGTTGTCTTGTGTCGTATTTGAAAAAAACTTGGTTGTTCTGACAGTTACCGCTATTATGATATAATACGTTTTGATGTTATCGCACATAGCGTGTGCTATTCAAGACGATGTTTGTTGATTAACTTTGTCGCATGTTTGCTGTCTCATCGGAGTTAACCCCACGTCTTTTTATTTATAAAGTACAGGTTTCAAACTATTTCAAATCTAATTCATCGTTTAAAACATCTTCAAAAATTACCTAATCAAAAAGATCTTGCATGACTGAATTGATCAACACATTATTGTGAAATCTTTGTCACAGAAAGTGGACCGATATCCACACTCTATTTCAAATTAGTCTATAATTAACTCGAAAGCAAACATAAGAGACAGAATATCATGATTGTAAAACTTTGATTATTAAAGTAGAAATTTATGTTCCCACATTTGGTTTAAAAAGAGTTTATGAAAAGGTTATATGGTGAATAGTGTTGTAATATACCTTCACACACGCAGTGATCTGTTATTGAACGCGATCTAAATTACTAATATTCTCGCTGACGTAGATTTATACAAATTGGAGAAATTTGTGAAATACTTGAGAACAACGAGGTACACTTAAAATCGTTTACTCAATACCCATATACAGACAATAACTGTTTAGCGTCAAACTCTATCGATACAGCCAGTATACACTGAGCGTCAAAATATCACTCTGCCTAGAGACTGTAAATATTTAGCGTCAAATAATAATTTATCTACAGACTGTATACACCGAGCGTCAAAATATAACTGTACCTACAATCAGCCTACAGACTGTAAAAGCTTAGCATAAACTCTACTAACTTACTAAATATTGTGCGTCTACATATATTACTTACAGACTGAGAATTTTTTTTAGCATACAAACATGTAAACGCTTCGCGTCAAGCCCTATGCAAACTTTAAACACTGTGTGTCAAACTGTAAATGCAGACATTAAACGTTGTGCGTCCAACTTTATATTTAAACTCTATATTCAGACATTATAAAAACGCTGTGCGTCAAACTCTATGTGCAGACATTAAACGCAGTGCGCCAAACGGTATATGCAAACATTAAACGCTGTGCGTCAAGCTGTATATGCAGCTATTAAACGCAGTGCGTCAAATTGTATATGCAAACATTAAACGTTGTGCGTCAAGCTGTATATGCAGACATTAAACGTTGTGCGTCCAACTCTATATTCAAACTCTATTTTCAGACATTTTAAAAACGCTGTGCGGCAAGTTCTTTATGCTGAAATTAAACGCTGTGCGCCAAACTTCATATGGAGACATTAAACGATGTGCGTCAAACTCTACAGGCAGACCTTAAACACAAACTCTTTATGCACAGACATAACACGCTGTGCGCCAAACTCTTTAATCAGACCTTTAACGCTGTGCATGCGTCAAACTCTTTATGCACAGAGATTAAACATGGTGTGTCAAACTCAATGTAGACATTAAACGTTATGTGTCAAACTCTATCTGCAGACGCCTACTACACAGGCAAAATTTGCTCACGTGAATTTCACATGAATCTCACATGAAATTCACGTGAAAAATTTCATGTGATATTCACCTCAAACGAGCTTATACATGATACTCACGTGAAACTTTTCATGTGAGTTTCACGTGAATTGAGATTCACATGATTCTCACGTGAAAAATTTCACATGAATTTCACGTGAACTTTTCCAAAAAAAATATTGTTATTTTTCATGATTTTACTTAAATTTAAAAATTTAGATGTTGTTTGGAATAGTTTATTTTAAAAATTCATGTGAATTTCACGTGAACAAATTCATGTAATATTCATGTGAAGTAAAACTCACATAAACTGATTTCACGTGAGTTTCATGTATAAGCTCGTTTGAGGTGAAATTCACGTGAATTTCATGTGAGATTAACATGAATTTAAATTAACGTGAAATTGATGTGAATGAAATTTGCCTGTGTACCATAAACATCACTGTCAAGCTACACTCTGAGCACTCAAACATAATCATACATAAATACAAGTTTACAAGTTAGACAACAACCTAACCAGGTTTTTGTGAATCAGTTTGATTAAACGCTAGGTTTTAATTAGACTCAGTTGTAAACCTTTTTATTTAACGCTCTGTTTTGACCAGTTTTAAACCTTTTTCCGTTCACGCTATGTTTTAACCAGTTGTAAAAGTTTTTCTTCCGCGCTATTTTTTGACTAGTTGTAAACCTGTTTTTATTTCACGCAATGTGTTTACTAGTTGTAAACACTTTTTTAATTCATTAATCGAGTGTTTAGAAGTGATGTAATACGCGAGAAAAAACCACGAAGAGTTGAAGAGCACTCGAGACAAGAATTTAAAGCGCGTATTTAACATTTGAAATCTATAGTCACTAAATAAGTATATATACATAGACAAAATTATTTGTAAAGATCGATTTATAATGACAAAATACTTGACATTTATAGGACAATACAGCAATAGGTATTCATTTATACTTCATCTGGACTTTTTTTTTCTTTCTCTGTATGGTGTAACTTTGTTGTCAAGTTGTAGATCATTTCACACAGTGGTTATATGTAAGGTAAATTGGTACTTATTTACGTTATCAGGTATTTATTCTTCGTTTTGAACATGAGATAAGGGAACTTCAGGTTTGAACTGTCCTTGGAGATCGTATTTTTTTCTTGTTATTTTACTTTCTTAGATTAATCAGAAAACTTTTTAATGCAAAGTAACTATTTTTCATGTGCAAGGCTCCGTGTTGATGACCGTACATTGACATATCTAGATATAGGAAGATGTGGTGTGAGTGCCAATGAAACAACTCTCCATCCAAGTCACAATTTAAAAAGTAAACCATTATAGGTTAAAGTACGGCCTTCAACACGGAAATTTGGCTCACACCGAACAACAAGCTATAAAGGGTTTACTTTTATAAATTGAAACTTGGATGGAGAGTTGTACTTATATCCTCTAGTTGTTTCACAGTATTCTTTATGCTGCTGGTGTATAAGTAAAATAATTTTAAACTATATCCTTATCGACCATTCTCTTTCCTAAAAAAACAGGTACATTTACATGTTGCTTACTAGTATTTTGAATTTCAAAAACGGATTAAAAGTCGAAATAAATTTTAAATTTTCACTTTTCTTTCAGAAACGAAGTCAGAAGAATGAAAAACTATGTGGTCGTTTTGGTTCATGCCTTTACCGTTTATATAGTGGTCTCTGTTGACCCGGAAGTAGTAACAACAAACGGCCGAATTCGAGGCTTTGAACAGGCATCATACAGTAACAAAATCGTTTCTACTTTTCTTGGAATTCCCTTTGCTGCGCCACCTGTCGGAGACTTGAGGTTTAAACGACCGGAACCTTTACAAAACTGGTCAGATACGAAAGACTGCAAAGTGCTTCCAAATTCATGTCCACAAATTAAGTTCCATACATTTAACAATACTGCTGGTCAAATTGGCGAGGAAATGTGGAATTATAATACAAATAGCAGCGAAGATTGTCTTTATTTAAATATATGGAAACCAAAAACCACCTCAGGGAACAAATTGACAACTCTTGTATGGATATTTGGTGGTGGCTATATTTATGGCACTTCAACTCTTGACCTTTACGATGGAACTTATTTATCAGCATACGCCGATGTGATTATTGCATCGATAAATTACAGAGTCGGTCCATACGGGTTCTTATATATGGGTAATTCGGAAGCGCCGGGGAATGCAGGACTTTTGGACCAAGCTGTGGCACTAGAATGGATATATAATAATATAGACTCTTTTGGTGGCAGCAAAGATTCAATAACTATTTTTGGAGAGAGTGCAGGAGCTGCAAGCGTCTCTTATTTAATGGCGTCCGATTTATCGAAGAACTATTTTCAACGTGCAATTTTACAAAGTGCTTCGTTACTTTCTACATGGGCATATCAAACGCCAGACGTTGCAATGAAATACGCTCAACTTTTAGCGGACGAAGTTTCTTGTGGAGGTAAATCTGCCTCAGAAACTGTTCAATGTTTACGACGAGCTTCAACAGACGATTTAACTAATAAAGCATGGAATCTTCCCATGACGCATGTGCAATGGCCTTTTGCACCTACGCTAGATAATTATTTTATTCACAAGAGTCCAACAGAGATTATGAAAACTGATTATTTTGCAAATAAAGACATTTTATTTGGTTTCAATAGAGATGAAGGCAGTTTTTTCCTTTTATACTATTTAATAGACAAAATGAATTATCCTACTAATAGAAATATGAGTCGGAGTGATTTTGTAGAGGAGATTCCATATATAGTATCACTCGATGGCTTATCTGTTATAAACGAAGACAAAGACAGATTACTTTTTGATGCAATTTTGTTATATTACAATGCCTGGAGTAATGCAACTACGTCACAATACTACTTTGACGTCTTAGACGATATAGGTAAGTGTCCTTCAGGAAATTAAAGAACATATCACGTGTCAATTATAAATGAGGGTCTTGAAGGGAGTTTACAGAATGGTGAATAATAGGCTTAAAATATATAAAGAATAGAGAATAATGGGACCTACAAATAAATATGAGAGAATTATGAGGTCCTGAAATATATATATACAAAAAATATTATGGGCAAGAAGTATAAAGAATAGTGAAAAAATGGCCTAGAAAAATAGAGACTATATAAATGAAGGACCCTTATCCAGACCCTCATAAGTCTTATTGTTATCAATGGTTTTCCTTTATAGTATCAATAACAACATAAGAGGCCCTTAGTTAAAGAAAGAGTCAAGTTTTGTATTAATGTTAGAATGAGAAGATGCGGTATGCCAATTAGTTTAAACACATTTATTTATAGTGGATCGGGAAACAAGTTATATTAATACCTTTCGAATTTGCGGGTGCAAGTGCTGCCTTGAAGGGGAATTATCCTGCTCTTTGCGGGTGCGAGTGCTGCCTTTAAGGGGAATTATCCTGCTTTTTGCGGGTGCGAGTGCTGTCTTGAAGGGGAAAGGGGAATTATCCTGCTCTTTTCGAAATAGAAAAGGGTATGCCAATGATGCACAGGGGCGGATCCAGCCATTTTAAAAAAGAGGGGGTCTCAATCCTGGACAAAAGGGGGGTTCCAACTATATGTCCCCATTAAAATGCATTGATCGGCCAAAAAAAGGGGGGTTTCCAAGCCCCGGTCCTCCCTGAATCCGCTAATGATGCAACTACTCGACAGATGCGAAATGACGACTTAAGAAAAAAGTTCACTGTACGGCCTTCAATAATGAGTAAAATCCATATCGTATGTTCAGCTATAAACAATTCTTACATGACGCAGAATAAATATTTATATTGGGGCCATTTATACCTGACTATGCGGTATGGTCTTTGGTCATTGTTGAAGGCTGTATGGTGACGTCTAGTTGTTAATTTCTGTGTCATATTTGGTTTCTTGTGGAGAGTTGTCTCATTTGCATTCATACCACGTATATCTTCTTTTTTTTAATATGAAACACTTAAACGATCCCTGATTTGTGCCCAAAAATAAACGAAAATTAAATATGACGGCTAGCAAATATAAAAATAAGAAGATTTGGTGTGATTGCCAAAAAACAAATCTCCACAAGACCATGCACATTGTCTATAATTAGGTATTGAAATTTCTGTTATGTAATCATTTACGACTTTATAACCAATCGCTATTGAATTAAACTAGTATTTATGACCTTTTGAAGCATGACTGTAATGTTTTGCTCTCATCTAAAGATGAAGAAATAACATACAAAATATGGTTCACACTGAATAAACCGCGTGCCGCGTTATTTAAAAGTGCACATATTTTGAATTTATAAACAGAAATATCACAGTCATTCCTTATGATTTGATTTGAGGAGTAACTGTTATTAATGAAAAACAGTCAAAAGCGTCACGGTTATTTCGTAAAAGACAAAAAAAAAAAAAAAATGTTTAGAAGCTGTGTTACATTCAAAATAAAATTTTATATTCTCAAATAATTTGTCAATACATTTACATTAATTCATTAATATTAAATTATTTTTAGCGGGAGATTTTAATTTCAAATGTCCAGTAGCAGAAATGGCCGATCTTCTTAGCCGTTACCCTAACAGAAACGGGACACTTTATGGTTACTTCTTTGACCAGTTAACCTCAGCACGTGATTGGCCGAAGTGGGCCGGTGTATTACATGGGGATGAAGTAGAATATGTATTCGGAGTGCCTTTAAAATTAATCAACCGTAAATATAGCAGCAATGAACAGTTTTTGTGTAGAAATATGATGGATTATTGGACAGATTTTGCAAAAACTGGGTAAGAAACTAATATCTCGACAAAGCAGTGAGTAGTAAAATGTTGGGACTGATACTCAACATCATAAGTTGTTGTGGCTGAGCCTCGATGTCGCAATATAAGATGTAAATGAATGAGCCTCGACATCGCAATATAATGTAAGGTGTAAACAAGCCTCGACAGCGCAATATAATGTAAGGTGGAAACAAGCCTCGACATCGCAATATAATGTAAGTTGTAAACAAGCCTCGACATCACAATATAATGTAAGTTGTAAACAAGCCTCGACATCGCAATATAATGTAAGGTGGAAACAAGCCTCGACATCGCAATATAATGTAAGGTGGAAACAAGCCTCGACATCGCAATATAATGTAAGTTGTAAACAAGCCTCGACATCACAATATAATGTAAGGTGGAAACAAGCCTCGACATCGCAATATAATGTAAGGTGGAAACAAGCCTCGACAACGCAATATAATGTAAGGTGGAAACAAGCCTCGACATCGCACTATGATTTAAGTTGTAAACAAGCCTCGACATCGCAATATAATGTAAGGTGGAAACAAGCCTCGACATCGCAATATAATGTTAGTTATAAATGAGCCTTGACATCGGAATATAATGTTAGTTGTAAACAAGCCTCGACATCTCAATATAATGTTAGTTGTAAATGAGCCTCGACATCGGAATATAATGTAAGTTGTAAACAAGCCTCGACATCGCAATATAATGTAAGTTATAAATGATCCTCGACATCGCAATATAAATTGAGTTGTAAAAAATTGAAAACAACACATTTTATTATTCAATGAGCCCGAAGCGCTTTTCTGGATTTACCTTCATCAGGAACGCTCAAAGCCAAACATTTGAAATCCGAAGATGTATAAGTACCGAAACCGTTGAAGAGCTTTATGACAAAAATACCTAAAATAAGTAGCCAAATTCATCTAAAGTCAACTTTTCCTGAGGGAGTTGAAACCTTAGTTTCTTAATAATTTCAAAATTTATAAACGGACAATTTGAGAAAAGTTTGTTAAATCATGTCAGTACTCGTACTGAGCTGATGATACCCTCGGAGACTGATAGTCCACCAGCAGAGTAAAGAGCCTCGACATCGCAATATAATGTTAGTTATAAATGAGCCTCGACACGGCTGTCGGTTAGTTGTTGTGGCTGAGCCTCGACACTATGAATTTGGTGCCGTTCATTTATCTTACATTAAGTAGATTTTTTATTTAGCTTAAAATCGGAATTTGTAGTTCTCAAATTCGTACTTTATTTGACCTTTGAACTCTTTAGATTCGAGCTTCACTTCTAATTATTTTTTTAAACGATCTGCGCGTCTGGCGTACAAAATTTAACACCATGTATCTGTAATGAGAATAAATCCACACAGCCGGTGCTAGTGTTGTGTTGAATCTACTGTTTTTCTGTGAAAGGCCATACTGACCTTGAGTTAGCATAAAACAGTAATAAATGCTCTTTCCCTCTAGAAGCCAATAACATATGCAGATTGTTATTGTACTATATGTATACTATATCAAATTTTCACTTATAATACAGCATTCCAATGTTCATTGTTTACATTCTTTCGAGTGATCTTTGTGAATATGCATTGTCATGCACGCATACTTGCATAAAACAAATATCCCTTTGATCAACCTATTCTTTGTTTAATTTGACACAACTAAGACGATACTAACTGGTGTCGAGTTCGTCGTGGTGTCGAAAGCACAGAGGTTTCCATAAACATGCTGATCTTTTTGAAGTTAAACTATCACTTGGTTTTATAATTACTGTTTTAAGATATATGATCCGTACTTATTTGAAATAAATACTTCTGTAAAAACATTATTATGTAACTCGTCCGTGATCAAAAATCAAAATAAAACAAACAGCGCGTTTATTTTGTAGATACGATACAAAGTACTTAGAAAAAGTAATTATCAAAGATGTAGTGCGTATTTTCTCTAAATTTCTTATATTTGCATGCGGACTCAAGACCCAAAGAATGTCTTCTGTAATTTGAAAATACAAATGTATAAAAAAAAGGCTAAATTGTTTATATAAGAAATACGAATTTAATCATTGTTTAACTTAATATTTAACAGATACATCATGTTAAGGAGGGGTATTTGCGAAAAAGTACCAGTCGAGAGAATGTCAAATTGCACGAGCCGTAAGGCGAGGGAAATTCTTTCTCAAGAAAATGATATATCTGTTTATTTACACCGAATGTTAATGTACTAAAACACATTGATGATCTCGACGTTACAAGCGTCCAGTCGGATAGAGTATATTTTGGAAAATACCACGGCAGAGAGGATAAAAAAGGCGTATATCCTTTTTGCATATACCCCGGCGGCGTTAAAAACTGAACGATATTCATTTGATAACAGTAAATTGGTGAAAAATACACTGTCTATCAACCAATCAAAACCATGGATTCTTACATATGATAAAGGTGTAATTAATCCATAAAATAACATCCATAAGCATTGCTATACATGTCAGTTTTGATGCAATATCGAAAAATTGCCGTATTTGACTCTAATAAAATAAAAATTAGAAATAGTTTCAACCCCCCAAATATTGAATAATCTTTATAAAAAAGAGCTGCTCCTTTTATGGATCAAATGCATTAAATATATGTCCTTGCTTGAACATTCAAGGTTACATTACATTTTTCTTCACGTTACACACATTTTTCTTCACGTCACATATTTTTCTTCACGTTACACACATTTTTCTTCACGTTACACACATTTTTCTTCACGTTACACACACTTTTCTTTACGTCAGACATTTTTCGTCACGGTACACACACGTTTCTTCAGGTGACACACACTTTTCAGATTAGAAGATGCACACACATTCAATCCATGCACATCAATATAAGGGTTAGTACAATCATCTTGATCTTTATCAGTTTTACAGTTGTATTCGTCCCCCTTTTTAAGTCATTATACAATATATCTGCTGACAATGTAATATTGTAACTTGTTTATTTTTGTAGTCATCCGGAAGTTCAAAAATGGAAGCAGTTTACTTCAGATAATCACCAATACGCTTTATTGCAAGGTGGGAGAGAAATTGCTATGGAAACCATAGACCTAACTAGAACGTGTCAGTTCTGGTCACAGTATATACCACGGTTAAAAAATGCATGTAAGTATTCCTGACTAGAACGTGTCTGTTCTGTTAACAGTATATACCACGGTTAAAAAATACATGTAAGTATTCCTGACTAGAACGTGTCTGTTGTGTTAACAGTATATATCATGGTTAAAAAATACATGTAAGTATTCCTAACTAAAACGTGTCCGTTCTGGTCACAGTATATACCACGGTTAAAAAATACATGTAGGTATTCCTAACTAGAACGTGTCTATTCTGGTCAAAGTATATACTACGGTTAAACAAATCATGTAAGTATCAACTATAGTTTGTTTTTATCCATACATCAGCGTCTCATATATAAGCATGAAATACTTGTTACTGGAACCACTGGACATAAGCAAGCTAGCAACAATCATAACCAGTACGAGAGCGAATGATAACAAGCTTCACCGTAACAAAGAAAATCATATTTTTCATTACTGAAAAACAATGCATGTTCTGACTGAAAGCAAATTTATTGCATTAAAACGAAAAGAAATTTCCATTTTTGAAACAGAAATTTGCCTTTACTAATGATACAACGCCAAATGCGGATACTAAAATCAGGATGATTATTGTCACAAAGCGTATTTATTAGTTATTGTTCCTTACTTTTTTTTAACTGTTTGTAGGTTCATGTATTGCTTTTCTTTTTGTTACTGTTTGTACAATGCTTATAACGGGTTAGGTATTATAGGGGTCACCACGTGACGGCGTTTAACCAATCACAACGTGATAATTCATCTGCGGTCCGATATTAGTTATTATTCCTTACTTTTTTTTTTAACTGTTTGTACAATGATTATAACGGGCTAGGTCTTTTAAAGACTTAAGACAAAAATATTAGCATTCATACAAGGGCGTTTGCTGTAAAAAGTAATCACGGGATAAAATAGAATTTAATAGGGACCCGGCTTGAGCATGGGTCAAAATCTGATAATTTGGAACTGCAGTGCATATACATTAGTTTTCCTCCGTTGTTGCAAGGTAACAATTTTCTTTGCCATGACATGATCATATAATCAATTTTTCATAACTCTAGCCTCTGAGAGAAAGTAGAAGTTTTTATGTCCTTGGATGTGTAATTGCCGGACATGGAAAACACATTTATGATAATAATAAAATTGTCAAATTTTGAGTTGTCTCATTTCACAGGTGTAACTTTCTGGAATCTGCTTTCGATGAGTTGGAAGGTAAAACACTCTTTCTAAATTTGTGATTAATTTTAGCTTCTTTAACATCTTTGCTATCCTGATAATCCCTCAAAATGTTATAAATATATCTGCTAATCCTTTCATAATTTTTTATGTCATCCGTGGTTTGATGTTACTATGCCGTCAAAGTTGGACGTGATTATGACGTCATGGTTGGACGTTATCATGCCGTCATAGTTGGACGTGATTATGACGTCATGGTTGGACGTTATCATGCCTTCATAGTTGGACGTGATTATGACGTCATGGTTGGACGTGATTATGTCGTCATGGTTGGACGTTATTATGCCATCATGGTTTGACGTTATTATGCTTTGGATTAAGTGTTAATTTACAATTTTGTTGCCATATAGAACAAGGAGACCACGTGACAGCTGTAAGGAACTAAAGTTATAGCAGGTCTACATCTACATCTACATAATACTTCTTAACTTCAATATGTTGAAGATTACAAGAAGGCACATACTAGGGAAACAAATTAAAACTAAACATATTTACAATAATTTCAAGAAAAAAACTTTTTTTTTAAATTTTTGTATATAGATAAAAACATGGTTTGATTTAGCAATACATATGTGGTTTTGCACCAGACTTAAAAGCTTCTAAGTCTGGGCTACAGGCTACTTGGTATGTTAGGGAATTCCACAACCTTATTGTTCTAGGAAAAAATGAATATAAATGATAGTTTGTGGGAGAGAATGGCTGTATAAATTTATGTTCTTTGGATGGTATTAGGTATGTATTTACTGGGATGGACTTCGACAATGAGTACAAGCCCACTTAATAAACTACAGCACGGTCTTCGACAATGCCCTGAAAAAATTATCTATGAAAAAGAAACAGTATAACACATATATTACAGTGCAGTGCATTTGATTTAGTTTTTTTTTATCCTGTTTGAACCAACTCTACACCACTAAGTGTTTGATATTATCCTGTTTGATCTATCTCTACACTACTAAGTGTTCGATATTATCTTGTTTGATCCATCTCTACACTACCAAGTGTTCTATATTATCCTGTTTGATCTATCTCTACACTACTAAGTGTTCGATATTATCCTGTTTGATCCATCTCTACACTACTAAGTGTTCGATATTATCCTGTTTGATCCATCTCTACACTACTAAGTGTTCGATATTATCCTGTTTGATCCATCTCTACACTATCAAGTGTTCGATATTATCCTGTCTGAATCAACTCTACACTACCAAGTGTTCTATATTATCCTGTTTTATCCATCTCTACACTACCAAGTGTTCGATATTATCCTGTCTGATCCAAATCTACACTACCAAGTGTTCGATATTATCCTGTCTGAATCAACTCTACACTACCAAGTGTTCTATATTATCCTGTTTTATCCATCTCTACACTACCAAGTGTTCGATATTATCCTGTCTGATCCATCTCTACACTACCAAGTGTTCGATATTATCCTGTTTGATCCAACTCTACACTACCAAGTGTTCGATATTATCCTGTTTGATCCATCACTACATTACCGAGTGTTCGATATTATCCTGTATGAACCAACTCTACACTACTAAGTGTTCGATATTATCCTGTATGAACCAACTCTACACTACCAAGTGTTCGATATTATCCTGTTTGATCCATCTCTACACTATCAAGTGTTCGATATTATCCTGTTTGATCCATCTCTACACTAAGTGTTCGATATTATCATGTTTGATCCATCTCTACACTACCAAGTGTTCGATATTATCCTGTTTGAACCAAGTCTACACTATCAAGCGTTCGATATTATCCTGTTTGATCCATCTCTACACTACCAAGTGTTCGATATTATCCTGTTTGATCCATCTCTACACTACTAAGTGTTCTATATTATCCTGTTTGATCCATCTCTACACTACCAAGTGTTCGATATTATCCTGTTTGATCCAACTCTACACTACTAAGTGTTCGATATTATCCTGTTTGATCCATCTCTACACTACCAAGCGTTCGATATTATCCTGTTTGATCCATCTCTACACTACCAAGCGTTCGATATTATCCTGTTTGATCCATCTCTACACTACCAAGTGTTCGATATTATCCTGTTTGATCCATCTCTACACTACCAAGTGTTCGATATTATCCTGTTTGATCCAACTCTACACTACTAAGTGTTCGATATTATCCTGTTTGATCCATCTCTACACTACCAAGTGTTCGATATTATCCTGTTAGACCCAACTCTACACTACCAAGTATTCTATATTATCCTGTTTGATCCATCTCTACACTACCAAGTGTTCGATATTATCCTGTTTGATCCATCTCTACACTACCAAGTGTTCGATATTATTCTGTTTGATCCAACTCTACACTACTATGTGTTCGATATTTTCCTGTTTGATCCATCTCTACACTACCAAGTGTTCGATATTATCCTGTGTGATCCATCTCTACACTACAAAGTGTTCGATATTATCCTGTTAGACCCAACTCTACACTACCAAGTATTCTATATTATCCTGTTTGATCCATCTCTACACTGCCAAGTGTTCGATATTATCCTGTTTGATCCATCTCTACACTACTAAGTGTTCGATATTATCCTGTTTGATCCATCTCTACACTACTAAGTGTTCGATATTATCCTGTTTGATCCATCTCTACACTACCAAGTGTTCGATATTATCCTGTTTGATCCAACTGTTTGATCCATCTCTACACTACCAAGTGCTCGATATTATCCTGTTTGATCCAACTCTACACTACCAAGTGTTCGATATTATCCTGTGTGATCCATCTCTACACTACTAAGTGTTCGATATTATCCTGTTTGATCCATCTCTACACTACTAAGTGTTCGATATTATCCTGTTTGATCCATCTCTACACTACCAAGTGTTCGATATTATCCTGTTTGATCCATCTCTACACTACCAAGTGTTCAATATTATCCTGTTTGATCCATCTCTACACTACCAAGTGTTCGATATTATCCTGTCTGAACCAACTCTACACTACCAAGTGTTCGATATTATCCTGTTTGAACCAACTCTACACTACCAAGTGTTCGATATTATCCTGTTTGATCCATCTCTACACTACCAAGTGTTCGATATCATCATGTCTGATCCATCTCTACACTACCAAGTGTTCGAAATTATCCTGTGTGATCCATCTCTACACTACCAAGTGTTCGATATTATCCTGTCTGAACCATCTCTACACTACCAAGTGTTCGATATTATCCTGTTTGATCCATCTTTACACTACCAAGTGTTCGATATTATCCTGTTTGATCCAATTCTACACTACCAAGTGTTCGATATTATCCTGTTTGATTCAACTTTACACTACCAAGTGTTCGATATTATCCTGTTTGATCCATCTCTACACTACTTATCCTGTTTGATCCAACTCTACACTACCAAGTGTTCGATATTATCCTGTTTGATCCATCTCTACACTACTAAGTGTTCGATATTATCATGTTTGAACCATCTCTACACTACCAAGTCTTCGATATTATCCTGTTTGAACCAACTCTACACTACCAAGTGTTCGATATTATCCTGTTTGATCCAACTCTACACTACCAAGTGTTCAATATTATCCTGTTTGATCCATCTCTACACTACTAAGCGTTCGATATTATTTTGTTTGAACCAATTCTTCACTACCAAGTGTTAGATATTATCCTGTTTGATCCAACTCTACACTACTAAGTGTTCGATATTATCCTGTTTGATCCAACTCTACACTAGCAAGTGTTCGATATTATCCTGTTTGATCCATCTCTACACAATCAAGTGTTCGATATTATCCTGTTTGATCCATCTCTACACAATCAAGTGTTCGATATTATCCTGTTTGATCCATCTCTACACTACCAAGTGTTCGATATTATCCTGTTTGATCCATCTCTACACTACTAAGTGTTCGATATTATCCTGTTTGATCCAACTCTACACTACTAAGTGTTCGATATTATCCTGTCTGAACCATCTCTACACTACCAAGTGTTCGATATTATCCTGTTTGATTCAACTCTACACTACCAAGTGTTCGATATTATCCTGTTTGATCCATCTCTACACTACCAAGTGTTCGATATTATCCTGTTTGATCCAACTCTACACTACCAAGTGTTCGATATTACCCTGTCTGATCCAACTCTACACCACCAAGTGTTCGATATTATCCTGTTTGATCCATCTCTACACTACCAAGTATTCGATATTATCCTGTTTGAACCAACTCTACACTACCAAGTGTTCTATATTACCCTGTTTGATCCATCTTTACACTACCAAGTGTTCGATATTATCCTGTTTGATCCATCTCTACACTACTAAGTGTTCGATATTATCCTGTTTGATCCATCTCTACACTACCAAGTGTTCGATATTATCCTGTTTGATCCATCTCTACACTACTAAGTGTTCGATATTATCCTGTTTGATCCAACTCTACACTACTAAGTGTTTGATATTATCCTGTCTGAACCATCTCTACACTACCAAGTGTTCGATATTATCCTGTTTGATTCAACTCTACACTACCAAGTGTTCGATATTATCCTGTTTGATCCATCTCTACACTACCAAGTGTTCGATATTATCCTGTTTGATCCAACTCTACACTACCAAGTGTTCGATATTACCCTGTCTGATCCAACTAAACACCACCAAGTGTTCGATATTATCCTGTTTGATCCATCTCTACACTACCAAGTGTTCGATATTATCCTGTTTGAACCAACTCTACACTACCAAGTGTTCTATATTACCCTGTTTGATCCATCTTTACACTACCAAGTGTTCGATATTATCCTGTTTTGATCCATTTCTACACTAAAGTGCCATAAGCACCTTTTATACAAGAAGCAAGTTATTTTTTTTTTTTTATTTATTCTATATTTATAATTTTTTTTATTTAAAAACATATCTGAATTCTGTATACTCTTAGCAGGTTCATAAAAAATGTACTATTTTCACTATATATATTTTGAATAGGAATTTATACTGCACATTTATACACCCGAGTGGTTGAAGGCAGACAGTATGTTATGATATACACAATGCAAATATATTACAAAATATTAAACATCATATACCAATAGTAAAAAAATAGATAAGTATGCAGGTGTGGTGTTCACTATTAAATTAACATCTGTGAGAATTTCAAATACTAAATGGACTATTATGCAAATGATATAACCACGTGACTATAACCTTGCAATGCAATCACATGCCATTATAATTAAGATTTTAATTGCATGGCTTTATTTTAACTTAAGTTGATCAAATAGTAGGTTTCGGTTTTGGGTGATATGTTAAAATTCAAGACATGGGAACTTTAACCCAGCTCGAATATGGACAGATAAAAAAACTATGGCATCTGGAAAATATACGACAATCAAACACATGCCCACAAATCAATCAATCAATCAATCAAACAATAAAACGATAAGCAAACACGTCCATAAAATGATAAATAGAACATCACATACAATGAAACTCAAGAATAATAAAAGTCTCGGTCATCCAGCCGCTTTATTTTTCAAGCTATATTTAAATATGCGTCTGGTTATTCGAGACTAGAAGAATAAGTAATCCCAGTTACTTCCACTACTGGTACCCATGATGGTATACCTAAGTCTCACAAATCATACAAAAGACAAAAAATATTTATTATTGTACATTCTCCGAATCGCATGAGTTTATCACGCAAATATATATATATGAGAATTATGCAGAATGTCATATACAGTACAGTTGCAATACTTGTACATTTACATTTGCTACTAAACAGGAGGAGGGCCTCTGCTTTGGGTGCCATTTTTTTAGTGATTGATTGATTGGTGTAAGTTGAATATCAAATATACCATTAAATATATATAATACATGTATGTTGATAAACGATTTTTTCTCCATTTCAGCCACTACACTGAACACCTGTGTCAACAATGGAAGCAGACTGCACGTATCTATGCACATGTTAGCAGTAACCTTGACCTTTATGTGGATGTATTCACGTTTATGGCAATGATGAACCTTTGAAGATAGCTACCTCAAAACTAATGAAAATAATTCCATCGAAGTGCATTCCTCATGAAACATCCATTACAAGTGCCTAACAATGCAAATCTTTATGTAAAATAGCAGCGTGCAATATGAAGCGTAGAAAATGTATATGTGTCACGTGATATGCCACGTGTTGTATGTGAAAAAGGTTTTCCCCAGTTACATATAGCAACGAGAACAACAACGAATATCAACAAATTCGTTTTGAACATAGCTTTCCTGTAGCATGTATAGTTCCATGAAGTTTTTTTTATTATTTTTGTTAAAACGTTTGATCATTGATACTGGGGACAGTATATCTATATACATGTATGTTCCTGATTGATACTTGGAACAGTATATCTATGTTCCGGACCATGTGAGTATTTGGACCATACTCATATGGTCCGACCATACGCGTATACTCATATGGTCCGACCATACGCGTATGGTCCGATCGTACGCGTATGGTCCGACCATATGAGTATATACTCGTTTGGTTACAAACGGGCCGGACCATATGAGTATTTGGACCATATAGGTATATTTTCCAAAAATATGCGTGAAAAACTGTATAAAATAACTATGATTGTTACATTCAATTGTATTATTTAAAATTCAAAAACATTGAATACTGGAGTCAAAGCTAGTTTTCTCGCATCATCATCAACACTGTATAGCTTTTCTTGGGTCCTGGGTCATTCCGATGTGTCTACGGTGAAACCCCTCTAGATCTCCAATATCGCTCCAATACCGTAAAATGACTGAAGTACATCATATCACCAGACAACTTTAAATAATAAACTAGTGTCCTTGCCGGTGACGTCATTCATTTTTTAAAAACAAAACACGCATAAGTATAAAAAAATATGAATATTGCACTGCTAATGCTAATTATATTAGGTTTCAAAAGTAAGCAATTCATTAGACTCCCCATCCTGTCGACTTTTACGTCAGGTTATAGTAAAACAGCTCATTAAAATATTTTTGGAAGTTAACTTCCCAGGTCGACATTTCCCCATTCACTCGTAATAACATATCGGTAATGAAAAAAATATATACTATAATCTGTTACACAAAAAAAGCTTCATCTCATTGACAAATCTCTTCATGAATAAAAGTGCGACTGATATTTTTCTATTTAGTTCACATTTTAATTAACGGTTAAAAAACTTTAAAATACTTTCAAATGATTAAAATTACATCAATTTGATGTCAGTTGCACATTTTAACATGCTATGCTGAATAATACTACAGAAAATTTAATCCGGGTATAGGTATAATTTTCAGTCTTATTTTTCACCCGTCATTCAACCCAAACTCGAATTGAAAAACCCTTTGTTCTTGATTACCTTTGATCTCATCTATCCAACTTTGTTTTTACCTTTACAAACTAAACTTTTAAAAAGTAGGATAAATGAGAATGAACCTTATTTTGACTAGTGATGATATTTACTGTGTGAAACTGCTTATTTTATTTTGTTGTTCTTGTTATAACTAATTTTTAATGAAAAAAATACCTTTGGTAGTGTCTTTTTAATGACGTAGCAACTAAAACGGTTATATAAAGAGGTAAGTACATTTATGTACCTGTTAATTACCCATATGGTCATGACCATACGCGTATGGTCCAAATACTCATATGGTCTGGGACATCTATATACATGTATGATCCTGTTTTATACTGGGAACAGTATATCTATATACATGTATGTTCCTGATTGATCCAAATATTATTTTATAGACTTAAAGAAAGAATTGATCTGAACCAAGATATTAAGGAAGCTGGCTTGTCCTGTTTTGGATTTTTGTCAGATTTTCAAAATCCTCTGGTTTTATCCATTTGAATGCCATTTTTTTTTAAAATATTTTACATGTATAATGATAAGCCAACAGTAAAAGTCTTATAAAATTTGAATATACTTTTTAACAGTTTTGAAGAACTTCAACTTGTCAATGATAAAGCTATAAAAAGTCAAGAGAAATATTTTCCCGCCAAAATTTCAATGGCTAACATCTCGAAAACAATCATGGTGACCTATATATTTTTTTGCTCTTTGTATTTCTTTATTAATTTCCTATCAATATAAACTAGTGTTTTGAAAAGTTAATTACTTTGAAACTGAGAAGCGAACTCCCTTAAACCAACATGTAGTCATGCATATACAACAATCTCTAGTCATTAGTCGTAAGTAATTCTACAACTATCCGCCTTTTTTTGTTGTTGTAGTTCTCATCATATTTCAACACATATTTTCGGCCCGTTTGTTTTTATAGTTTTGATTTTTTATTATACCAATTGATTTTTTCTCCAGAACAACACTTTATGTAGTCTTATATGTTGTTTTTTGAATTCTAATGTGTGGTCTTTTTGAGTTTCTATGTTTTAATACATAGTCAGGACAATTAAGAAATGGGCATAAAAATAAAGACAAGTTACCTACAGTGGTATGATTTCACTCAATTTTGCATATAATTCTAAAAGTTAAAAAGGGAAGTAGCTCATAATTAATGGACTTTGCACAGAATAGCTAGCTGCAGGCTGTTTCCATTAGATAGAATTGTCAAGATTGCATTGCATATTTTGTAAACTTTGGATTAGTCCTTAAGCTTTTGTTTCATCTACTAGTAGATAAATTGTGTATTTATTTGATTTATATCTTTATAAAGTTACATTTGAAAAAAAGATTTATTAATATATAATCATTTGTTTATATCTTTGTATTTTCATTTTGTTTGTATTAAACTTAAAATTGAGAATGAAAATGGGGAATGTGTCAAAGAGACAACAACCCGACCATGGACCAGACAACAGCAGAAGGTCACCAACAGGTCTTCATTGCAGCGAGAAATTAGTTTATTAGTAATTATAATTTGTATTCGAACATGGAAACAGTGTCAATTGGTCCGACTTTACATTCAAATGCTGTTGTATAATAGTTGTTTTTATTGTTGAGTGTATTGCAAGGAGAATAACATATTCAACGTCTTTAATTATCTAATCATTTCTAAACATTTTATTTATTAACAATTTTTCAAACTTTTGAAAGAAGTGGCATCACAATACGATAAAATCATTGACCTACTGACCTAGTCTACAAATGGAAATCTGACGTTCCATTGACCTACTGTCCTAGTCTTATATAACGGAAAGCTGATGTTCTATGCATGAATAAAAGTACTTTCCTATTCGAGATAGATGGTGGGTTACCGGTGCTCAGTCAGTCAGTGTTTATCTAATAGAATTTTACTCAACAAGGTCAACAATGTCAACGAGGTCATGTAAGAAGTTGTTTTTTTTTTAGATTGTTTATTGTCTTTTAGTCAATTTTCGTTTTTGTCGGTTTTTGTCCTATTTCTGATTTTGTATTGTCTCTTTTGTCTCTTTTTCCCTTTTTACTATTAGAGACCTTCTAAAATTCAAACTGACCAGACGCACAATACACTCACGGTGAATGCACAATGAGTTTTAGAAGATCAGTATAGACCTCCTTTACCTGTGATATAAAATCTTACGAAAGATGTCTCGGAACTTTTTATATGATAGTAACATTCAACGTGTTCTCCACTGCATCTCATTACACCCACTCAGTAAAAGTTGCCGTCTAGGAAAATAAATCGTATGACTTTATGATCTTGTAATCCAATTCAGGATTTTGGAAAACATTTGAAAAGGTCAATAGTTCGGAATCAGAAATGTAATGTCCTCTGATAGAAAGTAAATAGCTCATAGCATTATAATAGTCTGGTAAGGGAAACAAAGAAAGGATTTTGAAGCAATAAAAAAGTAATAAAAAGGCAGATAATAAAACGTTATTAGTTCGATTTTGCTAAGAAATCTCTCGTAAACTTATGAAGATCGTTTGAAACTAAAGCAAAATTACAATTAAAAATTGAAAAGAATCCTTGAGGAAATCATTAAAAATAATGAACATAAAAGGCAATTGAAATTATTTTTTTTTTTTATTAAAAGTCTATTGCTTATTTTCATCGGCAAATACATTTCATTTGGTTGCTATTAGACATGTTACGAAAAGGTATATTCTCGACGCTGAGGTTGACAAATTACACTTTAAATTTGGGGATGGTGTCAAAACATTGATTATAGATAAAAATTAGATCATGTGCGTCTTGATGAATTCTCAAATCACAGTTATATAGAACATCATTATGTAACATCCTAATATTATGACAATTGCTTTTGTGATATTGATGGCTATCATACGACATGAAAGGTGTCCGCGTGCAAGAGTGGATGGGCTAGAAATAGGGGGCTGAGAGTTATACATGTTCATTCGATTCAAGATTGATAATATATACATAGTAAGCCAGTTAGATAATAGTTTTATTGTTGTATTACAGTTCCGGAAAAAAATTCAATCTATCGCTGTACTAATCCCGCACAAAGGTCTTCAGTCTGATTGATTTATTCTCTCGGGTGTTACCATCAGCTTCCAATGACTCTGAAAGTTTTGAAGCGCCTTTATCGTGTTCGACATATACCCGTCACTCTGATATACACAAATTATATTTTTTACATTTTCTTCTTTCTGCTAGTGGTTTAGCTCTTAGTTGATGCCGTTTTCAAATCTAACCCTAGCCTCCTCCCTCTCCCTGAAAAAATTTTCTGGTACCTCCGTAGAGTAGTAATAGGTACACATCTATTACAACGCCATTATGATTTTTTTAGGAAACCCCTTGCATCGTTTGCTTAAATAAAGGAAAGACCCATCGGTCATCGGTGTTAATTTTTTTTATTGTCATTTTTTATGAAACGGTTGGCGAATTTCAACAACACTTTCCAGGAATTTATAAAATACAAAATATCTGCAAAAGGTGGAGTTAAGGTGTAAATACAAAGTATGTAATGCTTTTGAAACTCTGCAGGAATGTTCAACTGATGAGTAGTGAGTCAAATTTTACACAAACCTCTTATCGTTCTGAACAGGCATTAAATATTTGCCACTGGACTTTATGCAACCAATAGTCAATCAGTCACATACACCATATAAAGAAAATACAAATTGAGCAGAAACTGTTTAAATTAGGACAAAGTTGGAAAGAAATAAAGGAAGAAAATTGATACATGCCCTCGAAGCTATGTGACCGGGAGTAAAAAAATTCTAAACTAGAATGCTACCTTTTTCAAGTTAAAATTGTAAAAAAATCATGTTTATGTGTTTTAAAACAGACTCCGTTAGATAAAAATTTAGGTGGCATATAACTGGATCAAAATACATACACTTCTTTGTGTGCTCGTCATAACTATGTGAAAATGACCGGTACATATATTTTGTACGAGCAGGTATAAAGCAGATTGTAATATTTAAGATTATGTGCAAGGTCTATCATATTTGCAAGGGCTCGCCGAAATATTTACACAGGTAATATCTTTTGTGTTTTGACACAGTCCCCACAGTTAAAGTGTAATTTGTCAACCTCAGCGTCGTGAATATACCTTTTCGTAACATGTCTTTTAGGAGTTGTTTTATCATTTCAAATTGGCCGTTTCAGAGTCTAAAGCATCATGGGTTATTCCATTGTTCGTACCCCAAAGTGAAAATAACGTTACGTCATTGGTTTAATTTCCATTGTTTTGGACGTTTTCAACCAATTACGACGTTCGGTGTACATTTTTTTAAATATTACCCAGAATGCATTAGATTCTGAAACGGGGAATTATTCATTTATCTAGATATCAAACGGGCATAAACAGGACATTCTGTCAGGAAAACAGGATATTCTAAAGAGGATATTCTGGCAGGAAAACTGGAAGCATTTGACATGATGGTTTTTCAATCTTTAACCATATGATACTTTGTATATACTCATTAATTTGTACCTTTATATAAGTTATATTAAGTATGGTCGTTCTACATGATGCCAATAATTAATTTACATCCCGATTAAAACTTGATTTATTTATTTATGTTTTGTTTATTTCTACAAATATTCGAACATGATCTATAAATAAAAGAAAATGTGGTATGATTGCCAATAGGACAACTCTCCACAATAGACCAATTGAAACAGAAATAAAAACAACTATAGGTCACCGTACCGTAATAATTAGCAAATCAAAAACTGCTATAAAAAGGCCATGAAATGAAAACAAAAAACAAAAAACCAAGGAAAAGTGCGAGCTTCTGCTTACTGATGTATCATACTCAAATATTCAGTAAACAGTAGTTGAGTGGTGAATCTGAAAACGCATCACACGGTTTAGCCGACTTATACAATTCCTAAAACCAAATGGTTAAGTCAGGCGCATGTAGAATGCGACATGTATGTATCATAATGAACATGGCTTGATTTTCATATGTAAGAAAGCGTCGAAATACACATCTTTACGTAGAGAAGTATTTTGTGTTCAACTGACGAGGGGAGAATTAGGGTTTTAAAATAGAGAATAATGAGCGAACACGTAAAACAAAGGAGAAAAATGACCAAAAATATAAAAGAATACAGAAATGAAGGAGCCCTGTGAAGGCTCTGGCTGATGGTGCTACAAACGTTAATATTTCTCCCACAATGCATGAGGGAAAGTGTATTATATGAATTTTGTGAAAAACTAAGGCTTTTCTACCTCATGCATAGATTACCTTAGCTTTATTTGGCAAAACTTTTAGGAATTTTTGGTCCACAAAGCTCTTCAACTTCGTACTTTATTTGGCCTTTTTAACTTTTTTCGATTCGAGCGTCACTGATGAGTCTTTTGTAGACGAAACGCGCGACTGGTGTATATACTAAATTTAGTCCTGGTATATATGATGAGTTTATATACAGTGTTGTCCGTCTAACATATACGTCTGTGTCTCAATAACTGGGGGAAGTGTATTATACACTGTTGTCCGTCTAACATATACGTCTGTGTCTCGATAACTGGGGGGAAGTGTATTATACACTGTTGTCCGTCTAACATATACGTCTGTGTCTCGATAGCTGGGGGAAAGTGTATTATACACTGTTGTCCGTCTAACATATACGTCTGTGTCTCGATAACTGGGGGGAAGTGTATTATACACTGTTGTCCGTCTAACATATACGTCTGTGTCTCGATAACTGGGGGAAAGTGTATTATACACTGTTGTCCGTCTAACATATACGTCTGTGTCTCAATAGCTGGGGGGAAGTGTATTATACACTGTTGTCCGTCTAACATATACGTCTGTGTCTCGATAACTGGGGGGAAGTGTATTATACACTGTTGTCCGTCTAACATATACGTATGTGTCTCAATAGCTGGGGGGAAGTGTATTATACACTGTTGTCCGTCTAACATATACGTCTGTGTCTCAATAGCTGGGGGGAAGTGTATTATACACTGTTGTCCGTCTAACATATACGTATGTGTCTCAATAGCTGGGGGGAAGTGTATTATACACTGTTGTCCGTCTAACATATACGTCTGTGTCTCGATAGCTGGGGGAAAGTGTATTATACACTGTTGTCCGTCTAACATATACGTCTGTGTCTCGATAACTGGGGGGAAGTGTATTATACACTGTTGTCCGTCTAACATATACGTCTGTGTCTCGATAACTGGGGGAAAGTGTATTATACACTGTTGTCCGTCTAACATATACGTCTGTGTCTCGATAACTGGGAGAAGTGTATTAGACAGTGTTGTCCGTCTAACATATACGTCTGTGTCTCAATAGCTTGGGGAAAGTGTATTATACACTGTTGTCCGTCTAACATATACGTCTATGTCTCGATAACTGGGGGGAAGTGTATTATACACTGTTGTCCGTCTAACATATACGTCTGTGTCTCGATAACTGGGGAGAAGTGTATTAGACAGTGTTGTCCGTCTAACATATACGTCTGTGTCTCGATAACTGGGGGGAAGTGTATTATACACTGTTGTCCGTCTAACATATACGTCTGTGTTTCAATAGCTGGGGGAAGTGTATTATACACTGTTGTCCGTCTAACATATACGTCTGTGTCTCGATAGCTGGGGGGAAGTGTATTATACACTGTTGTCCGTCTAACATATACGTCTGTGTCTCAATAGCTGGGGGGAAGTGTATTATACACTGTTGTCCGTCTAACATATACGTCTGTGTCTCAATAGCTGGGGGGAAGTGTATTATACACTGTTGTCCGTCTAACATATACGTCTGTGTCTCGATAACTGGGGGGAAGTGTATTATACACTGTTGTCCGTCTTACATATACGTCTGTGTCTCGATAACTGGGGGGAAGTGTATTATACACTGTTGTCCGTCTAACATATACGTCTGTGTCTCGATAGCTGGGGGAAAGTGTATTAGACACTGTTGTCCGTCTAACATATACGTCTGTGTCTCGATAGCTGGGGGGAAGTGTATTATAGACTGTTGTCCGTCTAACATATACGTCTGTGTCTCAATAGCTGGGGGAGGTGTATTAGACAGTGTTGTCCGTCTAACTTGTCGTAATTTCTACTTCTTGCTATGTTTTGATATAGTTATAAAGCCAGCAAATACGAATACTCATAAAACTAGTAAATACACGGGATAATAAATAAATACGGACGTCAAAACTGTTGTCTGTTCTCTCTCGGCATCATTGGTAGCGTGAATAAATGATCAATAGTAAAAATGATACTTTTATTAAACAGCCGATGTGTTTCCATACAAGTACAATATTCCAACAATAATATATAATAAACATACGGGACGAAACTACTAAAATAATAATCTTTCTCATGTATTTTCGTACGGGTCAACTGGGATTATCTATATACACATTTCAAAGACAATATAAATAAAATGCAAGGCATACAGCTAATGCGCTGCTTCTTACCTCTAGGACCCCCCGGGATGAGCCTTGCTGCAAGCCAAACGTAAACACAGCAAAGACTAACTAACGTGACGTTGCACTGGTATTTATTTCAAAATACCGGAAGTAAATCTTCTAAGCAGGAAGAAAAACATAACGTAAAACGCTTACATAAAATATAGTAGTCCTCGACTCAAAATGCTTATAATAATACAATCTTATGAATAATCAAATCTAGACATATTAATTCTTCCAGTTAAGAGCTCGCAAATGAACACTTTTGGGTTCACGCTTAAAATATTGACCCAACGGTAACGTTCTGAACAATACATGACAAAGTTGCGCCATATACGACGTTATCGATATAACTAATAACATAAAGTAAAACGTACGTTAATTACTCATTCGATATACTAAACACTAGAAATAACTTCTGTCAACTTATGTAAACTCTCTTATTATAATAGATAACAATATTCTTTTACTTGGAAATGACCAAAACACACATTTACAACACTGCCCCTCCCCCAGAATACATTTCGTCCTCGAAATATGGGCTTGGCAATTCTGACAATACGTCTAAAAATTCTTTTCACAATATTTCTATGTACATATTACTCTATCATACAAATAAAACAATTTTTACTTATCTCCAATTTGTTAAAAACAAACAAATATTTAAGCTATCTTTAAACTTAAACAAAAATCAACAAACTACTGCGCCTGTTAATGTCCTAACAAAAACAATATCTGCGATAACAAACTAATGCGCCTGTTAATACTTAAACGGCAAAACAAGTTTATAACTATAAGTTTCTTCCACATATAAATATCTTCTTTTATACTTATATAACAGTAAAGTGTCACGAAAACACCTAGTTCTATTTTTTATACACTCAGTTACAGCACTAATATACAGTTACTACATTAAAAGTTCATTCCAAAATTCTTCATTCTATCAGACGCTGGAATTAAAAACATCATGAAGCTCAACTCCATATAAACACCCGACTAACCATAAGCCGACAGATGTCCTACCAAGTACTATACCGCCGTCAAGGGTACCACCGTGTATAAATATATACACAACCACGATACCGATCCACCATACAAACATAAGTAGAAAAATTAGTACAAGGTACAACTAATAAAAAAAATGGTCATCAGTATTCCCCTATAAATATCTAAAAATGGTGTAGACTATAGCTCAGCATACCCATGGTGTCACCTAAATGTATATTGCAATCTAGACTAACCATTAGCCTTAACTTATTCTCGCACCAAAACAAAAATGGCACCTAAAGTATCCCAACTGCCAATATACACCCACCGAAAGCAGCTTCCCACCAAAATAGTATTAAACAATCTTTTTTTACTGCAACAACAGCAACAATTCAATAGGATCATCAAATTCCAGATTCTGATAAAAAATCACCTGTTTACTGAAAATCTCAAAAACAATTTCAATACCACAATATACTTTCAAAAATCTAAAATACCGTATACTCTACATATTTGTGCTTAATGTACTCAGTGTATAAACTAATATTACAATTCTTCTCAATAAACCAATAAATCACTTTTTACATCAATGACAAAAAACATCACACAAGTTTCATATCTACATTATAAAAAATCCGAATCTACACAAAAACATATTCTCATATTTGTCCAGTAGGCTTATCTGCTATATAGTCCTAACTATTTCTGATAACCCTGGCTTATAAATCCAAACTGCGGGTTCCCTCCGAAACTATTCATATTTTCTGGTTTCCCTCTTTTTCCTCTTGAGAAAGGACAATCTCTACTGTAATGTCCCTCTTGGTGGCATGAGTAACATGTATTTACTCTGTTACTGTTGTTGGTATTAAATTGGTCTTTCTTCCTAACATTATGTCTATTTAATGGACCAAAATTTTCTCTTTCTTGCTTCTCAGTTTTAAACAGATCTTTTATCTCATTTAAATCCTGCTTTATGTCTTCAACATCCATTTTTAACTCCTTTTTCAAATTGTCTAAGCCCATTTTAAATTCTGCATGAGTGACAAATTGGGTTGGATTCTCCCTCCTACATACCTCGAAGTCTTCTGTTTTCTCTTGTGTTATACAGTTTGCACCAGTATTTACGTGTCTGACATTAAAGTTTGTATTTATATTTTCTCTACAACACTTGTGCCATGTGACTATATTAATTGCATCCTGCAATGTTGCTGGCTTCTGTATGAGGATCTCATAAGCTAGTGACTGGTCTGGCAGACCCTTAATAAAGTGTTCTGTTTTGAAACGGTTCAGTAAACCCAAGTCATTTACATCAGGGTATGCTTTACCTACAAGTCTCTCCACACGAGATGCATATTCGTGTATGCTTTCTTTGTGGTCCTGTTTAATAAACTGCAAGTTGGTCCTATAAGTTTCAGGTAAAATATGATCCCCAAATCTCTGTGACATAGCCTCGTGTATATATTCTATGTCTCTGTGCAAAGAAACAGGAAGTTCGTTTACGTATACCAAGGCTTCATCTCTAAGACTATTTAAAATTAGCTCCTCTACTTGTCTGTCACTGGACCAATTGAACCTACTACTCAATAAACTAAACTGTGTCCAGAAGGCCTTGCAATCTCCCTTACCATTAAATATTGGGCTTCTAGGTTTTGGTTCTTCCCTTTGTAGTTGCTGAACATGACTACTTTCTCTTAAATGATGTGTACTAACTGGACGTGGTATATAAGTGTTTTCAGTACTTGGACCAGCTTCTAACTGTTGGGTCACTGATACCTGGTTATTTTGTTCAGTTGTGGTCATGCTATTTTGACTGAAATTCTGCGTATTGGTATTATTTTTAGCAACATGGCTACCCCTTATAATTACTAACTGAGCTATATTTTCCTGATTTAGCTTAACTTGCGTGCTCATCTCAGAAACTTGCGTGCTCATCTCAGAAACTTTCGTCTTGAGTTCAGAAAATCTATCATTTTGATTTTTTAATTGTCTCTGAATGTCCGTTAGAATAGCAATAATATTGTTATCATTCATATTCGTCCTAGTGTTCTGCACAGGCGATTTTATTGGGCTTACTACGGGGCTGGAGGTAGATAAATTAACATCATCTTCTATATCCAAATCTATCAAATTACAGGGCTCATCAGGTCCGCATTGTGAAATAATTATATTCTTCATACTTTCCCCCCTTTCAAAATTTGGAGCTGGGATTTTTCTATTCCTAAGATCCATGTATAAAACAAACAATAATATGGCAATAGAAGCTAACTGCACCTCTATTTTTCTAATAAATAATTATTTGGAAGCTAAATGCACCTCCGTTATATTTTTTCTTTTTAGGAAGCTAAATGCACCTCCTTAATATATATATATTTTTTTTCTTTATAGGAAGCTAAATGCACCTCCTTAATATATTGGGTTTTTTTTCTTTATAGGAAGCTAAATGCACCTCCTTAATATATATATTTTTTTCTTTATAGGAAGCTAAATGCACCTCCTTAATATATAATATATTTTTTTCTTTATAGGAAGCTAAATGCACCTCCTTAATATATAATATATTTTTTTCTTTATAGGAAGCTAAATGCACCTCCTTAAAAATATTCTCTTTCTTTATAGGAAGCTAGATGCACCTCCTTAATATACTTTTTTTTTTTAAATCAGAAGCTAAATGCACTTCTGTATTTTCCAAAATAAGCTATTTATCACAGTATAATATATAGAGCTAAATGCACTCCATACACAATATATATCACTTATTGTGTTCCGTACAAATTAATATTTCTAAAAATAGACGTGCCAAATTCCTTGAAAACGTGAGAACAAAACCGCTGCCACCATTGTCGTAATTTCTACTTCTTGCTATGTTTTGATATAGTTATAAAGCCAGCAAATACGAATACTCATAAAACTAGTAAATACACGGGATAATAAATAAATACGGACGTCAAAACTGTTGTCTGTTCTCTCTCGGCATCATTGGTAGCGTGAATAAATGATCAATAGTAAAAATGATACTTTTATTAAACAGCCGATGTGTTTCCATACAAGTACAATATTCCAACAATAATATATAATAAACATACGGGACGAAACTACTAAAATAATAATCTTTCTCATGTATTTTCGTACGGGTCAACTGGGATTATCTATATACACATTTCAAAGACAATATAAATAAAATGCAAGGCATACAGCTAATGCGCTGCTTCTTACCTCTAGGACCCCCCGGGATGAGCCTTGCTGCAAGCCAAACGTAAACACAGCAAAGACTAACTAACGTGACGTTGCACTGGTATTTATTTCAAAATACCGGAAGTAAATCTTCTAAGCAGGAAGAAAAACATAACGTAAAACGCTTACATAAAATATAGTAGTCCTCGACTCAAAATGCTTATAATAATACAATCTTATGAATAATCAAATCTAGACATATTAATTCTTCCAGTTAAGAGCTCGCAAATGAACACTTTTGGGTTCACGCTTAAAATATTGACCCAACGGTAACGTTCTGAACAATACATGACAAAGTTGCGCCATATACGACGTTATCGATATAACTAATAACATAAAGTAAAACGTACGTTAATTACTCATTCGATATACTAAACACTAGAAATAACTTCTGTCAACTTATGTAAACTCTCTTATTATAATAGATAACAATATTCTTTTACTTGGAAATGACCAAAACACACATTTACAACAAACATATACGTCTGTGTCTCGATAACTGGGGGGAAGTGTATTATACACTGTTGTCCGTCTAACATATACGTCTGTGTCTCGATAACTGGGGGGAAGTGTATTATACACTGTTGTCCGTCTAACATATACGTCTGTGTCTCGATAACTGGGGGAAAGTGTATTATACACTGTTGTCCGTCTAACATATACGTCTGTGTCTCAATAGCTGGGGGGAAGTGTATTATACACTGTTGTCCGTCTAACATATACGTCTGTGTCTCGATAACTGGGGGGAAGTGTATTATACACTGTTGTCCGTCTAACATATACGTCTGTGTCTCGATAACTGGGGGGAAGTGTATTATACACTGTTGTCCGTCTAACATATACGTCTGTGTCTCGATAACTGGGGGAAAGTGTATTATACACTGTTGTCCGTCTAACATATACGTCTGTGTCTCAATAGCTGGGGGGAAGTGTATTATACACTGTTGTCCGTCTAACATATACGTATGTGTCTCGATAACTGGGGGGAAGTGTATTATACACTGTTGTCCGTCTAACATATACGTATGTGTCTCAATAGCTGGGGGGAAGTGTATTATACACTGTTGTCCGTCTAACATATACGTCTGTGTCTCAATAACTGGGGGAAAGTGTATTATACACTGTTGTCCGTCTAACATATACGTCTGTGTCTCAATAGCTGGGGGGAAGTGTATTATACACTGTTGTCCGTCTAACATATACGTCTGTGTCTCGATAACTGGGGGGAAGTGTATTATACACTGTTGTCCGTCTAACATATACGTATGTGTCTCAATAACTGGGGGGAAGTGTATTATACACTGTTGTCCGTCTAACATATACGTCTGTGTCTCGATAGCTGGGGGAAAGTGTATTATACACTGTTGTCCGTCTAACATATACGTCTGTGTCTCAATAGCTGGGGGGAAGTGTATTATACACTGTTGTCCGTCTAACATATACGTCTGTGTCTCGTTAGCTGGGGGAAAGTGTATTATAGACTGTTGTCCGTCTAACATATACGTCTGTGTCTCAATAGCTGGGGGAAAGTGTATTATACACTGTTGTCCGTCTAACATATACGTCTGTGTCTCAATAGCTGGGGGAGGTGTATTAGACAGTGTTGTCCGTCTAACATATACGTCTGTGTCTCGATAACTGGGGGAAGTGTATTATACACTGTTGTCCGTCTAACATATACGTCTGTGTCTCGATAACTGGGGGAAGTGTATTAGACAGTGTTGTCCGTCTAACATATACGTATGTGTCTCGATAGCTGGGGAAAGTGTATTATACACTGTTGTCCGTCTAACATATACGTCTGTGTCTCGATAGCTGGGGGAAAGTGTATTATACATTGTTGTCCGTCTAACATATACGTATGTGTCTCGATAGCTGGGGGAAGTGTATTATACACTGTTGTCCGTCTAACATATACGTCTGTGTATCAATAGCTGGGGGAGGTGTATGAGACAGTGTTGTCCGTCTAACATATACGTCTGTGTCTCGATAACTGGGGGGAAGTGTATTATACACTGTTGTCCGTCTAACATATACGTCTGTGTCTCGATAACTGGGGGGAAGTGTATTATACACTGTTGTCCGTCTAACAACATATACGTCTGTGTCTCGATAACTGGGGGGAAGTGTATTATACACTGTTGTCCGTCTAACATATACGTCTGTGTCGCAATAGCTGGGGGAGGTGTATTATACACTGTTGTCCGTCTAACATATACGTCTGTGTCTCGATAACTGGGGGAAAGTGTATTATACACTGTTGTCCGTCTAACATATACGTCTGTGTCTCGATAACTGGGGAGAAGTGTATTATACACTGTTGTCCGTCTAACATATACGTCTGTGTCGCAATAGCTGGGGGAGGTGTATTATACAGTGTTGTCCGTCTAACATATACGTATGTGTCTCGATAGCTGGGGAAAGTGTATTATACACTGTTGTCCGTCTAACATATACGTCTGTGTCTCGATAGCTGGGGGAAAGTGTATTATACATTGTTGTCCGTCTAACATATACGTATGTGTCTCGATAGCTGGGGGAAGTGTATTATACACTGTTGTCCGTCTAACATATACGTCTGTGTATCAATAGCTGGGGGAGGTGTATGAGACAGTGTTGTCCGTCTAACATATACGTCTGTGTCTCGATAACTGGGGGGAAGTGTATTATACACTGTTGTCCGTCTAACATATACGTCTGTGTCTCGATAACTGGGGGGAAGTGTATTATACACTGTTGTCCGTCTAACAACATATACGTCTGTGTCTCGATAACTGGGGGGAAGTGTATTATACACTGTTGTCCGTCTAACATATACGTCTGTGTCGCAATAGCTGGGGGAGGTGTATTATACACTGTTGTCCGTCTAACATATACGTCTGTGTCTCGATAACTGGGGGAAAGTGTATTATACACTGTTGTCCGTCTAACATATACGTCTGTGTCTCGATAACTGGGGAGAAGTGTATTATACACTGTTGTCCGTCTAACATATACGTCTGTGTCTCGATAACTGGGGGAAAGTGTATTATACACTGTTGTCCGTCTAACATATACGTCTGTGTCTCGATAACTGGGGGGAAGTGTATTATACACTGTTGTCCGTCTAACATATACGTCTGTGTCTCGATAACTGGGGGGAAGTGTATTATACACTGTTGTCCGTCTAACATATACGTCTGTGTCTCAATAGCTGGGGGAGGTGTATTAGACAGTGTTGTCCGTCTAACATTTACGTCTGTGTCTCGATAACTGGGGGAGGTGTATTATACACTGTTGTCCGTCTAACATATACGTCTGTGTCTCGATAACTGGGGGAAAGTGTATTATACACTGTTGTCCGTCTAACATATACGTCTGTGTCTCGATAACTGGGGGGAAGTGTATTATACACTGTTGTCTGTCTAACATATACGTCTGTGTCTCGATAACTGGGGGGGAAGTGTATTATACACTGTTGTCCGTCTAACATATACGTCTGTGTCTCAATAGCTGGGGGAGGTGTATCAGACAGTGTTGTCCGTCTAACATATACGTCTGTGTCTCGATAACTGGGGGGAAGTGTATTATACACTGTTGTCCGTCTAACATATACGTCTGTGTCTCAATAGCTGGATGGAAGTGTATTATACATTGTTGTCCGTCTAACATATACGTCTGTGTCTCGATAACTGGGGGGAAGTGTATTATACACTGTTGTCCGTCTAACATATACGTCTGTGTCTCGATAACTGGGGGAAAGTGTATTATAGACTGTTGTCCGTCTAACATAAACGTCTGTGTCTCGATAACTGGGGGGAAGTGTATTATACACTGTTGTCCGTCTAACATATACGTCTGTGTCTCGATAACTGGGGGAAAGTGTATTAGACACTGTTGTCCGTCTAACATATACGTCTGTGTCTCGATAGCTGGGGGAAGTGTATTATACACTGTTGTCCGTCTAACATATATGTCTGTGTCTCAATAGCTGGGGGAAAGTGTATTATACACTGTTGTCCGTCTAACATATACGTCTGTGTCTCAATAGCTGGGGGAGGTGTATTAGACAGTGTTGTCCGTCTAACATATACGTCTGTGTCTCGATAACTGGGGGGAAGTGTATTAGACAGTGTTGTCCGTCTAACATATACGTCTGTGTCTCGATAGCTTGGGGGAAGTGTATTATACACTGTTGTCCGTCTAACATATACGTCTGTGTCTCGATAACTGGGGGGAAGTGTATTATAGACTGTTGTCCGTCTAACATATACGTCTGTGTCTCGATAACTGGGGGGAAGTGTATTATACACTGTTGTCCGTCTAACATATACGTCTGTGTCTCGATAACTGGGGGGAAGTGTATTATAGACTGTTGTCCGTCTAACATATACGTCTGTGTCTCGATAGCTTGGGGGAAGTGTATTATACACTGTTGTCCGTCTAACATATACGTCTGTGTCTCGATAACTGGGGGAAAGTGTATTATACGCTGTTGTCCGTCTAACATATACGTCTGTGTCTCGATAACTGGGGGGAAGTGTATTATACACTGTTGTCCGTCTAACATATACGTCTGTGTCTCAATAGCTGGGGGGAAGTGTATTAAACACTGTTGTCCGTCTAACATATACGTCTGTGTCTCGATAACTGGGGGGAAGTGTATTATACACTGTTGTCCGTCTAACATATACGTCTGTGTCTCGATAGCTGGGGGAAAGTGTATTAGACAGTGTTGTCCGTCTAACATATACGTCTGTGTCTCGATAGCTGGGGGAAGTGTATTATACACTGTTGTCCGTCTAACATATACGTCTGTGTCTCAATAGCTGGGGGGAAGTGTATTATACACTGTTGACTTGTCCGTCTAACATTTACGTCTGTGTCTCAATAGCTGGGGGAGGTGTATTAGACAGTGTTGTCCGTCTAACATATACGTCTGTGTCTCAATAGCTGGGGGGAAGTGTATTATACACTGTTGTCCGTCTAACATATAAGTCTGTGTCTCAATAGCTGGGGGAGGTGTATTAGAAACTGTTGTCCGTCTAACATATACGTCTGTGTCTCGATAACTGGGGGAAGTGTATTATACACTGTTGTCCGTCTAACATATACGTCTGTGTCTCAATAGCTGGGGGAGGTGTATTAGACACTGTTGTCCGTCTAACATATACGTCTGAGTCTCGATAACTGGGGAAGTGTATTATACACTGTTGTCCGTCTAACATATACGTCTGTGTCTCGATTACTGGGAGGAAGTGTATTATACACTGTTGTCCGTCTAACATATACGTCTGTGTCTCAATAGCTGGGGGAGGTGTATTAGACATTGTTGTCCGTCTAACATATACGTCTGTGTCTCGATAGCTGGGGGGAAGTGTATTATACACTGTTGTCCGTCTAACATATACGTCTGTGTCTCGATAACTGGGGGGAAGTGTATTATACACTGTTGTCCGTCTAACATATACGTCTGTGTCTCGATAACTGGGGGAAAGTGTATTATAGACTGTTGTCCGTCTAACATATACGTCTGTGTCTCGATAACTGGGGGGAAGTGTATTATACACTGTTGTCCGTCTAACATATACGTCTGTGTCTCGATAGCTGGGGGGAAGTGTATTATAGACTGTTGTCCGTCTAACATATACGTCTGTGTCTCGATAACTGGGGGGAAGTGTATTATACACTGTTGTCCGTCTAACATATACGTCTGTGTCTCGATAACTGGGGGAAAGTGTATTAGACACTGTTGTCCGTCTAACATATACGTCTGTGTCTCGATAACTGGGGGAAAGTGTATTAGACACTGTTGTCCGTCTAACATATACGTCTGTGTCTCGATAGCTGGGGGGAAGTGTATTATACACTGTTGTCCGTCTAACATATACGTCTGTGTCTCGATAGCTGGGGGAAAGTGTATTATACGCTGTTGTCCGTCTAACATATACGTCTGTGTCTCGATAGCTGGGGGAAAGTGTATTATACACTGTTGTCCGTCTAACATATACGTCTGTGTCTCGATAGCTGGGGGAAAGTGTATTATACACTGTTGTCCGTCTAACATATACGTCTGTGTCTCGATAGCTGGGGGAAAGTGTATTATACACTGTTGTCCGTCTAACATATACGTCTGTGTCTCGATAGCTGGGGGAAAGTGTATTATACGCTGTTGTCCGTCTAACATATACGTCTGTGTCTCGATAACTGGGGGAAAGTGTATTATACACTGTTGTCCGTCTAACATATACGTCTGTGTCTCGATAGCTGGGGGAAAGTGTATTAGACACTGTTGTCCGTCTAACATATACGTCTGTGTCTCGATAACTGGGGGAAGTGTATTATAGACTGTTGTCCGTCTAACAACATATACGTCTGTGTCTCGTTAGCTGGGGGAAGTGTATTATAGACTGTTGTCCGTCTAACAACATATACGTCTGTGTCTCGATAACTGGGGGAAGTGTATTATAGACTGTTGTCCGTCTAACAACATATACGTCTGTGTCTCGATAACTGGGGGAAGTGTATTATAGACTGTTGTCCGTCTAACATATACGTCTGTGTCTCGATAACTGGGGTATGGTTCTACATTGTATGTACACCCATTACAAGTTCATTAAACACAGCTATGTTTTTATTTCGATGATTTTTATATTTTTTTTCTAGAGTTACCGGACTTTAACCGTAAAGATGAGAACACAATTCTTAAAACGACGGATGGACGACGGACACCAAGTGATGACAAAAACTCACATGGCCCTTTTTACCCTCATGAACTAAGGAGCAAAATTGAAACTAGAGGCTCTCAGAGCCTGTCGCTCACCTTGGTCTATGTGCATATTAAACAATGGAAACAGATAAATTCATAACAAAATTGTGTTTTGATGATTGTTATGTGTTTGTACATCATACTTTACTGAAAATTCTAGTTGCTACAATTATCTCTATCTATAATGAACTTGGCCCGGTAATCACAGTGGAAAATATTTTCAAAAAATCTACAAAATTTTTTGAAAAACGTAAAAAAATTGACTATAAAGGACAGTAACTCCTAAAGGGGTCAACTAACCATATCATTCGTGTTGACCTTTTTGTAAATCTTACTCTGCTGAACATTGTTGCTGTTTACAGTTTATCTCTATCTATAATAATATTCAAGATAATAACCAAAAACATCAAAATTTCAATAAAATTACCAATTCAGGGGCAGCAACCAAACAACGCATTGTTCGATTCATCTGAAATTTTCAGGGCAGTAAATGACATGATAAGCAATTTTACCCCATGTCAGATTTGCTCTAAAAGCTTTGATTTTTGAGTTGCAAAAATATATAAGCCAAAAACTGCATTTTACCCCTATGTTCTATTTTTAGCCATGACGGCCATCTTGAATAGTTGACCGGGTCACTGACACAATTTTTAAACAAGATACCCCAATGATGATTGTAGCTTAGTTAGTTTGGTTTAATTTGGCCGAGTAGTTTCAGAGGAGAAGATTTTTGTAAAAGATAACTAAGATTTTCTTAAAATGGTTAAAAATTGGCTATAAAGGGCAATAACTCCTAAGGGTCAACTGACCATTTCGGTCATGTGACTTATTTGTAAATCTTACTTTACTGAACATTATTGCTGTTTACTGTTTATCTTTATCTAAAATATTATTCAAGAAAATAACCAAAAACAGTAAAATTTCCTTAAAATTACAAATTCAGAGGCAGCAACCCATCAACGGGGCGTTCGATTCACTTGAAAATTATAGGGCAGATAGATCTTGACCTGATAAACAATTTAACACAGTCATTTATGCTCTTTATGCTTTGGTTTTCAAGTTATAAGCCAAAAACTGCATTTTAACCCATTGTTCTATTTTCGCCATTGCGGCCATCTTGGTTAGTTGACCGGGTCACCGGACACAATTTTTAATCTAACTACCCAAATGATGATTGAGGCCAAGTTTGGTTTAATTTGGCCAAGTAGTGTCAGAGGAGAAGATTTTTGTAAAAGATTACTAAGATATACGAAAAATGGTTAAAAATTGGCTATACAGGGCAGTAACTCCTAAAGGGGTTAATTGACCATATCATTCGTGTGACTTATTTGTAAATCTTACTTTGCTGAACATTATTACTGTTAACAGTTCATCTCTATCTATAATAATATTCAAGATAATAACCAAAAACAGCAAAGTTTCCTTAAAATTACCAATTCAGGGGTAGCAACCCAACAATGGGTTGTTAGATTCATCTGAAATGTTCAGGGCAGATAGATCTTGATCTGATAAACAATTTTACCTCGTCAGATTTGCTCTAAATGCTTTGGTTTTTGTGTTATAAGCCAAAAACTGTATTTTACCCCTATGTTCTATTTTTAGTTGTGGCGGCCATCTTGATTGGTTGACCGGGTCACCGGACACAATTTTTAAACTAGATACCCCCATTATGATTGTGGCCAAGTTTGATTTAATTTGGCCAAGTAGTTTCAGAGGAGAAGATTTTTGTAAAAGTTAACGACGACGGACGACGACGGACGACGACGGACGCCGGACGCAAAGTGATGAGAAAAGCTCACTCGGCCCTTTGGACAACAAACTATTATTCTTCAATTAATGTACCTATATGATCACTAGACTCACTTAAAACATAGTCCACGTCCAATAGTTAAAATCTACGGAGCACTACGCAGCTGGTACGATATTGAACTCTGGTGACAATTAAATATGACATAATGAAATGTTGCATGCAAAACAAAAGATGATACCGGCTTCAAACCGTCCATTTTAACACTGTATATTAGTATAATTGTAAAGGTGAACATAATAGTATTGGTTCAAGATCTGCGTCTAATAGATTTTATCTTTATTTTGGAAGACTGCTTTATTATGTAGTTGCCTCTAAGCAGCTTCCCGAACTCCAAGATCAGAATTTGTGCTTCGTGCAAATCTGATAAGTTAGGTTTTTGTCCCGGATTAAAAAAGTTTTCACAATTATTCTGCAAAGTACATTTAATGTTTCTGTAATTCAGTGTAGCCGTTACATGGTGTCCCGTCTAATTTGTTTTAATGTTAGACTTCTCGTTAGCATTATACCAAGGTTTGTCTTGTTGGGGTTTTGTTTAGCAGGTCACGACTATACGTGAAAGGTTTTGCATATTATTGTACGGAAACTTAATTTAATCCACTTCGATTTTTATATTAGTGGCTATAAATGTGGTAAAACAGAAAAGATGAAATACACATTAAAAGTAATAAATGTTTATTAACTATATTATAACAAAATAGCTTCAACAACAGAGGCGGATTTAGGGGGGGGGGCAGGGGGCCCGGGCCCCCCCTTTTGGAAAAAAAATTGGTTGCTTATATAGGGAATCACTGAAGCGTGACTGAAGTGGGCCCCCTCTTAGGTCAGTCAGTGGGCCCCCACTTATGAAAATTCCTGGATCCGCCACTGAACAAGATCACATGTATTTGTTGCATCGTTGGCTGGCGTTTTATAGACACATATTTAATGGATTGCATACTAGTATAACAAAACACATTTTTTGAGTGCACTATCACAAAATGTCTATAAATGTATTTCTACATTTAACTAGTTAAAACTTGTAAATGCATTTAACGGCATGTGAAGTTTGAAAACACGCAATTTTCATACCTTTGTCACTAAAAGACTATGTAACTATCATGATATAAAACAACGAAACTGTAATAAGATACACAATGTACTTAATCAAGTCTATGTCCTCAATTCCCCATAAAACTTAGAACTTATATATACATACACACATTGATTATACGTTACAGTATTTGATCAGGTTTTAAAGTGGCTACATAATATCTTTTTCATTTTTGTTCTCATAGTTTTCACTGAACATCAAATTGCACAAAAGCGGGGATGTTAAAATCTATCAATCTCTGTTTCTCAATTTGCGGAGTCTTTCAATTCGATCTGTCATCTCAGCCATTTTCAGCTCCTCAAATCGTTTTTCTAAAAGTAAAAAAAAAACATTGATAAAGTCAGTCATATAAAACTTATTGGTGGTCTACTTTTTTCAGTTCTTAAGTCGGGTTGTTCTCTCGATTTGACACATTCCCCATTTCCATTCTCAATTTTATCTTTATTAAGTAGTATCGTTGGTAGCATCTTCTTTACACCCGATTATTGCATATTTTGTAATCGGTAATCGTTGTTCATCTTTTCTGTATGAACCTTGCTTTATTCTAAAAAAATGTAAACCGACAAGCTGGTGCAGATTTCTTAGTGTGTGATATCACAAAGTGACAAAACAGTTAGACATCTCAATAGTTCACTTCGTTAAAAAAAGAATTCAGAATTTGAATGTTGTTTGTTTAACTAGATTTCACTGCTTGTGAAAACACAATACAATACAAAATGACACAAAAAAATTCCTGTACGTATATATAATGCCTCATGAAACTTATGCTTACCCTTTTCTTGCAAATCTGTCAGTATTTCCTCCACAGTGAACCCAGTTTTTAAAGCAAAGTCCATATCTTGAAGTAACCTGTCTTCAATCTGGGCTAAAACTACAACAAAAAGATTCCAGCATTTATATGGAACTAGAGGTTTAAACTATCTTCAGTCCAATAAGATTTAAACTTGGTTCAAATACAGTCACTATAAAACGAACCCTTTTGTGTCTTTTTGTCGGGTTGTTGTCTTATTGACTTATATATCCCCTATAGTTAATAAGAAGATAAGTAAATATGCTCTTAATTACACAGAAATAACTTTCTAAGCACACTTTTTACTTTTGGAAACGTTTAAATAAGCATCCTTTTTGAAAGACACTATCCTTTAAATCTGACAAAAAAACCCCGATCATTTATAGCAATACAGATGAGGATTTAGCGACACATCGGAACATTTATTTGTCGACTGTTTTACAAAATGATGTCAATAGTAATAAAAGACAACTTATGAATAAATTGTTCAGGACTTTTGTTTTATAAATGGTTCTATTTTTTTCCATGTCAAGGTCATAATGGTTTCTTTGTCGTTGTAATGGCCACACCTTTCATAGTTGACTATACAGTATAGTTTTGCACAAAGAAGAATGACGTGCCGTGACTTGTATTTGCATAAATCTACGTATATTTGACTCTGATTGACATTCTGTTTCATTTGCAATCATACCCCATCTGCTTATTTTATATCACACGTTGATCAATACGAGAAATACACACCTTCTTGTCTATACAGAGAAAATTTTCCTTCTTTTGGCTGCACTTCTTTGTTTTGGGATAAATCTTCTACAACATGATAATATACTAGTACTGTATATCAGAGATTAAAACAGGCAATATAGCAAACAAACAAAAAGAGAATTACTTAATTTGAGCAGTAATAAAAAGCAATTATTGATCATCAAAACGAGCACAAAGGTGTTCAAACAAAAACATTTATTCATTTGTTTGGGGGAGTTTAAACGCCACTTTTAAGCACCACTCTTTGTGCTATTTCGTAGAGGCCAGTTTTTATTGGTGGAGGAAGCCGGAGTCCCAGGAGAAAACCACCGACCTTCGATATGAAAACTGACAATACTAGTCAATTCAGATCGGAGTCGAGAGCACCCGCATGAACGGAATTCGAACTCACAACCTCAGTGTTGACTGGCTAGTGATTATAGTAGTAGCTACTTGCATCACTCGACCATCGTGACCCCCAAAACATAAACAATCAAACTACCCAATGGTGCAATGTAACTTATTTTTTTACACAGTAAAGTTCTCCTTTAAATTTTTACACTTTAATTTAACTAAAAAGGGAATTGAAATGCAGCGTTGAAGAACCATTAGTTGATCTTGGCTGTCTTTGGTCCAGTTGTGTCTTTCAAATATCTATCAAATTATATCCAACATTCAAAATTTTCACAAATTACAGCTGATTTTCTAATGCTTGCAAAGTAGAACTTTAGTTGGCTTTCTTGCTTTGTTTGTATAATTGTTGATACACGCTTTGTAAATAAGATTGACATCTTTAAACAATATATATATAGGCATAGTTTAACCTGTATATACCGGTATTATATTTTGTTTTAATTGGGTGTTAACCGAATATGATTGTACAATATTCAAACAAAGCAAGCAAGCTAACCAAATTTTGTATCTACATGCATTAGGAAATTAGCTGTAAAATGTCTAATTGAAAGAGATGTTTAATGAAACTGAAAGAGCCGCGATTTAAACAATACCATACCTTTATCATCACGTTGTTGTACATTCTGTTTTGTTTCAGTGACTTTGGAAAGTTTACTTGCTAAGGACTTTAACACTGCAGCATCATCAGTTCCTTTCTCGACAATAGGTTTATCATAAAATGATTCCTTATTTTCTAAAAAAAAAAATAATAAAATAAACAGCAACAAACACTTGATAATTTTAAGTAACTCTTAATCCATGCTTTGCACCTGTCCTAATTCAGGAATCTGATGTACAGTAATTGTCGTTTGTTTATGCAATTTAAATGTGTTTCTCGTTTCTATTTTTTTATATAGATTAGACCGTTGGTTTTCCCGTTTGAATGGTTTTACACTAGTAATTTTGGGGCCATGTACAGCTTGTTGTTCGGTGTGAGCCAAGGCTCCGTGTTGAAGGCCGTATATTGATCTATAATGGTTTACTTTTATAAATTGTTATTTGGATGTGGAGAGTTGTCTCATTGGAACTCACACCGCTTCTTCCTATATCTATTAAGTTGCCAAATGTTATAGTTGAAATGTAATTGTTTAACGAAAGCGTGATTGATAATTCTCAATAACTGTTACAATTCGACTTTTGATTGGTAAAATAAAAAAAAATACATTAGGAAATATGTAACACTTAACCCTTTGTATCGTAGTTGCAGTTCTTGAACCAATTCCTAACATAAATACTAGTACTAGAACTAGAAGTATATAAATGATAATAAACCTACCAAGCTCTTCTCGTATCTTGGAATTCAATTTCTGCTGACGTTGGCGGTTTAAAGTATTTTTTAAGGCCTAAAAAGGAACGAAAATATTACTTAGACAAGAGAACAAATTCGAAATGACAAGGCAAAACTATAAATCACATGGTAGGACCAAACTAACTGTATAAATCAGGCTATCTGGACATTGCATACTTAGTATTTTGTTGTTGTTTTTCGTTGTTGTTTTTATGTTATGCACTTTTTAGATGAATATAATAGGAAGTTTTATATTGGTGGTTGCTATTGTTTTTAGTAAATTGTTTATACTATACTTTATGATTATTATTTAATCCTAAAGGTCGCTATAATGGGTTTGTCTTTCACCAGTTCTTACCATTAAGACAGCTACTTCATCTGATGTTAGACTATCGTCAGACTTATCAGTGTCAGTGGTCTTGGATGTGACCATTGCTGATTCCTTGGCCTTGTTGATCGACTCTGGTTTCACTGTAGGTGGTAGAGTTGTTTTTATAGCTTGTTCTTCACCTTTTTCTATTTGTTGAAGCTAAATAAAAAAAAACCACAAAATAAGTCAAGATATTTTAAGTATTATTAATAGAATTAAAAAAGAAGATGTGGTATGATTACCAATGAGACAACTCTCCACAAGAGACCAAAAGTACTCAGACATTTACAACTATAGTTCATTGTACGGCCTTCAACAATGAGCAAAGCCCATACCGCATAGTCAGCAATAAAAGGCCCCGATATGACAATGTAAAACAATTCAAACCACGAAAAAAACAGCGGCTTTATTTATATAAAAAATTGCCTTTACAATAACACACTAAGAAGCAAGTATATATAATTATATACGATGCGGTATGAATTCTAATGAGACATGATATAAAGACTGTTTTTCACAATACATGTAAGTTCAGTATTTTGATGTGATCTAAGAAGAATGATACATTTACAAACGTATAACAACAACATGGTCAGCTCGAATTATTTTGGGGAACTAATTCTAAAATTTAAGATATTACATTGCAGTGTCATGATTACGAAATGAAAAGAAAGGGTGGACTGTTCTTTGTCTACTGTACATCTGCATTGTTTGACTTTGTTTTGGCCTTTCTGTTTTAATTTTGTGTCGTTTGGTTGCTGTCTTGTTTACTTATACTCAGAATCTTATGTATTCACTTATCTTATACAAATTACTTACCAAGCCTTGAAGATTTGCTAGCTGCAAGATAAATAAATCAAACTGAAAATGAAGTCATAGTCTTTACCAGTGAAAAATTCCTATCAGATTAAAATAACTTGCCTATTTGACAATTTGTATAGACATATTTCTATACTGTTGAAGACCCCATGTTGACCACTCTAGGTGACATTACATTTACGTAGTTTAGTTTTTATTCATTATGTTGATATCAATGTTTACATGAAATAGTTTCTGATTACCAAATCACATATGATTTCGTTTATTTTCGTGGGTATGTATTTTCGAGGATTCAGGCAACTTGTATATTAACATGGATGTTTGATTTCGCTGTTATGCAAGAGTCTGCATTATAGATGTACTACTTACACGGAGGATATACTAATTCGATCTTTTTACGTGCTGAGTTTGTAAGAAAACACGCCTTAATGAATTATAATTCAATCTAGTATGTTTACACCTCGTAAACATAACACAAACACACCGATTGTCTGGAATGTTGTAATAAATATGGTGTGAAGTTTGGTGTTACATTGTAAGTTTTGAAACAGTGGATACATCTTACACGTAGGTTACACTAATTCTATTTGAGAGTTGCACAAAGTCAATTTTACATTTTTAAGTTTTAGTTTTTTGTGAAATCTCTCCTTGGGAATATACAATACGAATTATGGTGTTAACACTGACACGCACTGATTTTCAAGCTTATAGAAATTTTGTAAATCGTTGAACTTTTTAATTTGTACTTTACCTGTTCCCTCAAATCCCACGAAAATTGGTACCCCACAAAAAAGTGTATTAGCTGTTGCAGTTTAGTTTGTTCGTGCACTCAATTCTCGCATTCAATTTAATATGACCGACTATTGTGTAAAGTCAAAAACTTTGATATATAACTAGACCAAGTGTTTGTATTATCTTAAGAATGTTAACCTTTTATCAGAGGTCAAATAAAGACAAATATTTACCTTATTTACCTCAGTCGTAAAAGAAAGCTTTAGTTTAGATTATAGACTGTTATTGTAAAACTCCCTCTCAAGCTGTTGTCTCCGATTCGCGATGTGTGGGCACAGTATTATTTTGTTTATAATCAACAAAATGATCATAAATGGATATTTTTTATTGTATGAGTTAAAAAAAATGTAGGGGTGGTGGGCGGCATTTAGCTTGTTTCTCGTAGATATTTAAGTTGTTCTTTCACTCGGATATTTTTCGGCTAGGTTAATTTATTTTGATATTGTGATAAAGGTTTTACTGTATTTTCGACACATTAGTTCATGTTTATCACAGTTACTGACAGCTAATCAAAGCCAATAAAAGCTAATAAAAACATGTATCTAAGACTAAAGTATCAATCAGCACCCATCCAACATCCAATGGATTTAGCGTAAAGACGTTATTTACAGTCAAAGAAACATTGACTTGAAAAATAAAATTCATGTGTACTCGCTACGAAATAAGAGGAAAGCTCGGCGATCCTCCCTTTTTCTGTTTCTAAAGCACATACTAATATTTTTTTTATCTAATTTTCCGGCAAGTATCATACATGTATATTGGATATACATATTAAATTGTTTGTTTGATTTCAATGCATTATTGTGACGTTGTCAAGGGAAGCATGAGCTGATTTGGAAGACCTCTAGGCTGAGGTTAGAAACATATTCCGCACTGACCTCTAACTGCATGTCACAGATAGAATATTTTTCATTGCTTTTCTTGTGTTTGAAAATACTGACACATAATATAATGAAGTATGAAGCAATAATCTTAGTTACCTTATTTTTCAGAATGTCAATCTGAAATATATATAAAAAAACATGATTTTCTTTTATAAATTTCTGCACTTTCTTGATTGAATGGTTTTACATTAATCATTTTTTGTGGGCCCTTTATATATAGCATGCTGTTCGGTGTAAGTCGAGGCTACGTGACCGAACGTTGACCTGTAATGGTTTACTATCACACATTGTGACTTGGATGGAGAGTTGTCTTATTAGCACTCATACCACAACATCTTTTATCTCTTTGACATTGTCTTTTTCTTAGAAAATATCTTCCAAGTTATACAAAAACAATGTAGTGCACGAATAACAGCAATTCAATTTAATTCTTATCTTACAACCGATTTAAAACGGCAACACTTATAGTGTTAATTAAAAAGATAAAATATACCAAAGGACAATTCTAAAATCTTATGTCGTTTACCATTTTTTTTGTTAACTATGCGCAAGGTTATGTATTTTTATTTATAAAAATAGTGTATATGTTGAAGAACTTAAAAATGGCTTGTAATGTTTAAAGATTAGCGTCATAATAAAATAAAGAAACAACTATTTGTGTAATCTTATTTCTTACCTGACTATTAGATCTTTTTGTTCTGGTACCTACATGTACTAAAAGATAAATTCACATTATTAGTGAAAAAAGTATAAAATATGTAGATATGTAAATATAACAAATGAAAGACCCTCAAAAGGTCAACTTTATTAAATCATGTTTCAACATATTACTGTACATTAACTTCAGTTTCAGGTATTGAGATGTGATTTCTGTCTGTGACAAGTACTTTTGACCAACCACAAGAATTTGCAGTCATCCAATGTTCAGTACTTCAGTACTTTGATTGATAGATTTTTTTAAAGTCTAGTGGCAAATATTTCATGCATGATCAAAGCGAGTTGACTGTTTTGTTATGCATACATTAAGGTATTGTCTCAGATCTCTTAGTATCCAATGATGTCTATCGATTGTCAGCCTCAGGTCTCAAGGTATGGAATGATGTCTACCGATTGTCATTCGGCAATCCTCGGTATAATCCGCTAATCTCCTTCTGAGGGTACGGAATGGGCCGAGTTGAGACGAAAGTACCGATGGTGTGACATAGACAGTATTTCTTGTTATCTCCCTTTTATATCTTTTTATCTCTTAAACTTAAGTGAAATTAAACGAAAACTAAAATATATGTTTGCTTCATCTACATTATCAATTTAAGTCGACTGCGATTTATATAGTTTTCATACATTCCGAATACATTTGCAGTTTTCATGATTCTTCTTATATTTTAAGCAATTTTTTTCCGTTTTCTAATGTATTGCTAAAATTGTCAGTCTGCAATCGTATAATGTCTGTCGATTTTATGGGAAAATCTGTATTTCTTGCCAACTTGTAATATCTGTTTACTTTGTAATCTAAAGTAAACTCAGTCGAAACCTACAATAATGTGAAGGGCTTTCGGTACTTTATCACTTTTCAATAAGGTTATAAATTAATATAAATTGAATTTTATGGTAGTTTAAATGATAACGTGGTATTGTAATCTATTTAAAAGCATTTAAAGTGTACACTACTACCTAGTGTAGATACGAGTAAAGGAAAATAAGTTTTCAATATCAAAAGATGCCTGGTACGTAGGCCACTGGGCCACTATAGATACTCCAAGGGTTGCCGACAATATAGTTGTTAATGTTTCAATTGTGTCATTTTGGTCTTTTGTGGATAGTTGTCTCATTGGCAATCATACCACATCTTCTTTTTTATATTTTCAATATCAAAAGATGTATGATAGTACGAAGACCACTGGGCCACTATAGATTTAGCTACTCCAATGGTTGTCGTCACACTATACATATTAGATCTTCAACAATAACGTACTTAAATGTTTATTCTAGCTAACCTTTCGGACAGCAGACAGCCCATCGATCTGCATCTGCAGGGTGCACGTGACACGAGTAGTCATCGGGACAACCAGTAGATCCTGGACCACAATATACATTGGGTAAATAATCGCCATGGTTACAATATGCTGCAAAGACAATATAAATTATGCTCAAATGAAGTGGATGTTAGCAATTATATGTAATTATACGCCCTTCAACAATGTGAAAAAACCTATACTATATTGCCGACTATAAAAGCACACAAAAAAGTATTAAACAATTTAATTGAGAAAACTAACGCCCATTTAAGGGGATAGACCTTGGTTCAGGGAGATAACTCTTTAAATCAGTTATGCGTTTGTAAAAGTCAAGTATCATCAATGTATTTTAAGCATTTACCTGAAACACATTAGAAATAATCTATGTAACCTAGAAGCTTAGAATATATTTATGAAAATGGTTGACAAAAACGAACTGATGATTTTAAGAGTTATTTCCCTTAACCTAGGCCTACCTCCTTAAACAATTTTCGAAAATATTACAGACATGTCTTAACGATAACAATTGAACTAAAGGCTACTGAATTGGGACAGGTAAAGAACATGGCGGGGTTAAGCATGTTTGTTAGCGATCAGTCCATACCTATACTGGCACAGTGGTGTTACAGCACAATATAAGAACAAACTATTAAAGTCAGTTAAAAAGGACTTTACTCTTCATATTGATAACAGGAGAAACAACGTAAAAACACGAACTGGACGACGTAGGGTATTTAGTATGCAACCCTCATCCCAACAAAAAAATTGGCAAATTTAATGTGATTAATACCGAGTTGTATTGTAGGGACTACTTCATATATTTCAATATCAACTAACATTGTTTAAATCAAGCAGACATATTAACTCAATAATTATAGTCCATAGTCATACAGGCAAGTGAATATCTGCTCATAAGACGTGATGTGGTGACCTTCTGCTGGTGTCTGTTCTATTGTCGGGTTGTTGTCTTTTTGACACATTCTCCATTTCCATTCTCAATTTCATTGGTAGAAATCTAATTTTATTTGAAACCAAAATTCGACTATAAATCATGAATAAGTTTCAATACAATGAGCAATCGAATTTATTACTAAATATAAAGAAGAAAAAAGTAAAAGAAACTTACGTTGATCAGTCAAGAAAGCTTCTGCAATAGCTAACACACAGAAAAAACACAGTGTAACAATTATAACATTCATCTTAACCTTTCTTATGTGTATGTTATGGTATGTTTACTTCTAACAGTGTATGGAATATATCACTTTTACTAGTACTGTCCAAAACAATTATCGGCGTAAATAGAAAATTTCAGAAGCTTTATTTCCTTTTAAACATGCAGACTATTTCCTAAATCTCTAATATTATCGGTACACTATTTTACTAATTCCATATATGTCCAATTTGACGTAAATTAAAGAATGTTATTCCGTCAACACCCTTAAACAATCCTCCAAACTCCACTGTGCGTCATAATTTAACTGTTAAATTTAAATGATATGCAAACTTATAAATACTATCTAAAGCTCTTAAAATTTACATTGAATATTTATGGACTGGGCTACTTCCGGTCCGTCTGCTAAGCAATGATGGAATGTTGATAACGGTTTATTTAAAATTTTGAAAATACTGTCATTACCCAACATGATATGGACTTCTGTGATTTTACTTTATCTTCAACGTAATACTTGCTGCTGTGATTGTACTTGATCTTTTCTTACTTAAATTATTGTTTTATTTCACAATACTGATTTGTGATATCATCCTAATAAAATACAAAGATTAGTAGTGTAACGTGTAACCGGGCGGGGACGTTTAGATGTTTTTATCCTCGGGTTCGTACCAGTTTCCTGGATTTGAAAAGCAATTCAAAAGTTCTAAAGTCAATAAAAAGTTACACTATCACTATCAAATATGAAACAAATACTTAACTACATACAACGATTTTAAACACCTATCAACCTAACCCGAACTTGTTGAATTAAAACTGTTTAAAACCCTTTCTGTCCGATACTGTTTAAAACCAACTGTTTGAAACTATAGTCTGGAACCTAAATGTATAGAACTGGTTTGAAACCTAAATGTATAAAACTGGTCTGGAACCTAAATGTATGAAACCGGTCAGACGGTTTGGAACTATTGTCTGAAACCTAAATGTTTGGAACCTGTCTGGAACCTAAATGTTTGAAACTGGTCAGACGGTTTGGAACTATTGTCTGAAACCTAAATGTTTGGAACCTGTCTGGAACCTAAATGTTTGGAACCTGTCTGGAACCTAAATGTTTGAAACGGGTCAGACGGGTTGGAACTATTGTCTTAAACCTAAATGTTTAAAACGGGACTAAACCTTAATGTATCAAACCGGCTGAAACCAAAATAAAACGAATGTATGGAAACTATTCAAACTGTTGTTAACTTTCTACGAATGAAACTTTATTAAAATATATTTATAAAACTGTTGGAACAGGGTAGCACTAAGGTATGGTTTAACAGCAAACACTCACTGCAATAGTGAGAGATGTGGAACGCAAAACCTTAGCACTAACCCTGTTTATACAACTTCTACGGAACCAAAACTATTCTTCTCAACAGGTTTCAAACACTCCACTTTGTTTGAATACTCCTGCTACTCGTCTTTAAATATTAACGGCCTAACCTTTTCAATCTTCTTCTTCTTACGACGTCTCTGATAAGAATGACAATTTACACTGGATAGCTACCACTATTTATAAATACTTCTAACGCGGACCTCGAAGAGAGCACCCTAGTAACAACTGTACAGGTAAAGCGTCTGATAGCAACCAAGGATAAAGGGATGATTTTAGAAACAGTTTTCAACGATAAACGGATAATAAGGGAAATTAATAGAGATATCGGAAAATATAAAACTGTAGAACTATTATAACCTTCTTAAACTGCAAATTCGTAACAGTAGGTTTATGTGTAGATTTTAATGCTGAATCTTTTCACTGTTTAAGTTTATCTGTGATAGTTTTCAACACCATTGACGGAATAGCTCATACTGATTTCTTACAGTTTGTTCTTATATTGGGCGCTGCAACATCACAGTCCAAGATAAGGGAGGGTCCCACTGTTTAATCCCGTCATTTTTTTGTATGCGCATGTTCAAAGACATGTACAGGAGTCTGTTTATATTCAGCTGTGAACATTAATTTTGTCTTTCTGTTATAGTTGTCAGGAGAAAATAAAATAAAACCCGAACAAACAAATTATTCAAAACTCGACATATAAGGAATATAACCCCCAACAGAAGTTCATCTGATAACTTGTATAGCAATGAACAGTTAAGTTCGATCATAACTTCCATGCGATTTTTTATGAATGTCAGAATATGTTTAAAACAAATAAGGATAATGCATATGATTGCCAAAAACACATCTACCAGATTGACGTAGATGTTAACAACTATGGGTCACCGAACGGTCATCTATGGGCAAAACCCTTATCAAATAGTCAGCTATAAACGGCCCTGACGTTGACTAAAGTTTATGTTATTTAAACGATAATGCCAAAGACAATGTCAGGGTTTTCAAATATATAGTTTCTTAAATGCCCCCTTATGTTCTATATTAGCCACGGTGGTCACATTTTTGTTGTTGACGGCGAAAAAAACCCTTAAAGTTATATATTAGCTACAGTGGCCACATTGATTGTTCGGGGGCGACAGACACCTTTGTTTTCTAGATTAGCAATGGTGGCAACAAAACTTTTATCATGTATTTTAGCAACAGTGGCCACATTGATTGATTAGCTGGACACAAAAACATTGAATGTTTATATATATATATCCCACGATGGGCAAATTGACCAGTTGGCATCGTAAAACACCTTTACATACTATATTAGCCACTTTGACAACGCTTATTGATTGGTTGGCTGCGACCAATTCCTTACTTTCTATATTATTATATTAGCAATGAAGAAATATTGATTCTGTGACGGGAACAAAAACCTATATGTTCTTTTTAAGCCATGTAGGTCATATTGATATGCTAGTGGGTACAACATATTTGATAACACTTACATAAGGAACAATTGGGTTGAAATATGTTTCACCAGGTGTTTGAGAGCGTTTTAGACGACAGAAAACGATAAGCAAATAATAATAAAACAAACGCAAAGAAAACATTGTAACAAATACCACGTTGTGTAGTTTCAAATGATTTGTGGTTCATGAACACAATATCGAATTTGCTATTGCTTGGATTAATTGTTGGTGCAGATTTTATTTATCTATTTTGTTGTTGAAAGCGCGATAATCCATACCTTTATATTATCAATTATCAACTTTTGAGCGTCAATGGGAATGTCAACGTATAAAAGCAAAGACTCAAACAATGTTATTAATATGCTTATTGTCGCAATTGACTGGTCGTTAGAAAATATTTCGTGAAAACAAATAAACAATTAATACATCATGCAATTGCTACCCGAGATGAATGTCGGGAAAATGTGGAAATGTGTGAGTATATTGGATAGGGACATACATCCTTTTTTTTGCAAAAGGCTACATATGGACCTCTAACGGAATTGTTGTAAAGGTTCAATAATTATACAATCGCCTTTCAATATGAATGTTACAACGAGGTGGTCCTAACTTAACAGAGGTATATAACCCGGGATTTACATGAAGGGGGCATGCTACAATGACGCTGTCCTAATAAGCATTGAACTTACGAAATCCAACAGTGTATGCTTCATTAAGGCCGTTATAACTTAATACAGACATTGTACCCAATAACTCTTAAGGGAGCATACTACAACCAGGCGGTCCGAATGTAATAAAAACACACGAAGAAGCCTTGAATCTAAGAAACCCCGTATAGGTGCATTCTAAAAATTTTGTGTTGGGTTTTATTTAAATGATAGTAATACATATATTTAAACTGATAATAAAATAACATTCTAAGATTTGATAACAGTGTTTATTTGGTACGATGTTACCTTTTAGAAAAAGTATATTTAAAGGGGCACTAGCTGCGAGATGCATTATAAAAAAATCTAATATATTTTTTTTTGGCTCAATCAATAATGAAATGCAAATTGTGAAATAATTATTAGCTTTTAGCAGCCAGTATGGTTCGGTTCTGTCAAAATAAGCTAAAAAACATTGACTATGAATTATTCAATTGCAAGTCAATAATTCTACTTCATTGAATCCGTATTCATGTGAAATTTAATTTAACCCCTTAGCTTGAGATGGATAACACGTGAATTGTATGTGTAAAGTTATTTAAAGGAAAAGAATGTCGACATTGAAAGTTCACGGGATCGATGCGGTTAAGTACATAATTAAAAAAAATGGAGGTGCTTTATCGATTGTTACTTTTTTTGTATTACAGGTATTAATGTTACCTAGCATACTGTCTTTAAAGGACATTTTATTGTATTCCAATTTCCAATGCCAGTAGTTTTCTATCATGTTCTATATAATGTAATAATTACAAAAATGTTTGGCAATCTTAGAGAAAACAAAATTTTGTATTTCTTCATCAGTTTTAACTCGTTTCCTGCAGTAAAACTCATTTTGAACATAGATTTTTAAAACAGTTATTTTTTTTTTAAATAAGACATATAAATAATATTTCATATCAACACAGATGTGCTGATCTGATGATAACAATAAATTATTACTGTTGTTAAAAATATCTAAATGAGCAAACTTAAACACTAAATGATAGTCCTGCAAATTGTCCAGTACTAATGTTCGTTTCATTACCACCAACTGACGAGTCCTTGAACTGTAAAGTAACCCCAGATTGCGGTTCTGTGACAGATTCTTTACAGTTTGTTCCATAATAAGTTTGATTAGACATCCCATTCATTTGAATTGTGTAATCCCTCCTAGAATTAATATGAATTGGTTTACAAAAGTTCACTTCCATAACTTTATCGTAATTTGGACCATAGATCAATCGTTGATCGTGGCGAATTGTTTCTTCATTTGAATCATTCAGTATTTGTATGCTTATGTTGACGTAGTTACTGACATTTCCGGTGGTATTATGATATCCGGAAGATTGCGCAACGTAAGGAAGAAAAATATGTACACCTTTAAGCCAAATATCATTATCCGAGAAAAACATTATAGAATGTATTCCTCTTGATGTCATAGGTTGGCTTATCTGTTCATATCGATTGACTTTAAAGGTCTCTCGTTGCGTAACGGGAATTCTTTTGCTGTTACAAAAGATTTTTGATTCTTCACCGAAATGTGACTGATAAATGGATACCGTCTCGTCATTTGTAAGTAAACCAGACACAGCGACCTTTTTTGAAAACAATTTCATATCAACATCTTGGAATCTAATCAAGTACAAATTATTCCCCAGAACGTCGCGGATGTTTCCACCAGAAGGCTCTAAATTTGCAAGCGTACATTGATGTTCACCCCATTTTATGATAAAATGGCAGATGTCTGTTTCTGAGCAGTTGAGATAACCTGAATTCAAAATTAGCTGTAAACAATCCTTGGAAAGACTTAATGCATATTCGGACAGCAGACATTCCTTTGTATTAATCTCAATATAGTCAAGACTTTCCCGCTGAAGATCTGATAGATTGTGTTGGTATGCGGTTTGTAAAGCCTTGGTTGCATGCTCTGATTGTGCCGTTTGTTTAAGAACTGTCTCACATCCTCTTTTAACTGCAGCTAACATATACTTATCAGCAGCATACAGTATCTCCTTCACATTGTCGTTTGTAATTGTAATTTGATCGCAATAAATATATCTGTAAGATAATTTTTAAATCAGATTTATTCCATGGCACATACAAGTGTAACATATTGAAAGTTGGAAATAGGTGTTATTTGAAAGAAATTGGAGTCAATCTAATATATAATCTTGATAACAGCTAAACAAGAATAAGGAGATATGGCATGATCGCCAAAGATACAACATTTACCGTAGACGAAATGGAGTGGACGTTATGATACAGAATACAATATTATTATTTGAATAGGAAAGTCGCATGGCTAAATGTAAAACAATACAAACGGCATGATTTCTTACTAAACAATGAACAAAACCAAATATGACAAACAGAAACCGACGACTACTGATCATAAAGTTGAAACTTTAAAAAAAAATATATATCAAGAAATATCACAATGGAATGTACACTAAATTGGCAATTTGCACAAAAAGCTATGATACATGTACGAAACAAATGAGAAAAATATATCTAGGCTATTGAACAAAGTAGACAAAAAAACCCAGTATGATTAAGGTTCCAAAACTCTATTAGAAAATCCTGTACATTTGATTAATACATGAAATCAAAACAGTATTTAATAATAGTGCAGAAATATATTCGTGGAAATATTTATTTTGCACAGTCATTTACAGCGAGTATGAAGCTATAGGTAGAGCATAGCATCGATTCATCATCCAATGAAAACACTCATATCAATTGCCTGTTTATTATTTATAATATGTATGTTTCATACAAACAGGTTTACATAGACAACTTTGCTAATGAATATTCATTTCTTATAGTTTTTGATTGAATTAAAAAATCTTTTTTTTACAATAAATTAGAAGCGGAGTAACGTTTTACGTTTTATTTAAATATTTACGCCGGGAATAGGCAGTTTAGTAAATTAATGTGTTTTTGGTGTATTCCTCATGCATGAAACTTTGTTATGCTCTAGGTGTCTTTTCTTCCTATATATACACATAGTTTTTAAAACTCAAATCTTTTATATTCACACAGAAAAGAACAACTAGCATACTACTTAATATCATTCACGATTGTGGACCTTTAATTTAGTTAAAAAAGCAACGAAAAAAACCCCAACAAACCAGCAAACAACTGCAGTTTTGAATTGCAAATATTGCAGAGTTTATAAACATCCACTTGGTCCGTAAACATTACCTTACTTTTTAGTTTTAAATAAAATAATTCAGACACGAAGAACAATTTTTATGTCTCTACTTCATTTAGATTTAATCTGACCTCGATTGAATGATCAGGTCATATGTACTTTTGGACACCTCCCAATCTTTTTTACCTGTTCGGGTGTATTGTAAACAAATGTGTATGTGTCAAAACTTTATAACTATTACAATTCGATCAAATGTGTTGTACTGAAAATGCATGAAATACGTGCAAATGGACATAAAGCAAACAATCAACAAATGCATTAATTCTTGCACGATTCACCGAGAATAGAACGGAACCATTTAGAATGACATTTTACATGTAAAGTTTCAATCAGTTTACGATTGATTTATGCTTGAATTCTTTTAATAGTTCATAATTTCACTTCAGTACTTTCAAAAAAATAATTACAAACGCTTTCAAGGTGCATTGCAACAACTTTATATCAATCAAAACAATACAACAACAAAATACATGAGCATGATGGGATAAAAACACAAAGATGTCACCAAATAAATGTTTACACATTCTGTAGCACTTCCCCGAAAATACACATGAAAAGCAAATATATGTAATCGGGATATGACAGGTTTTTTTTTATCGATTGTACCATTGTAAAGTACATACATATAACTGGATTTATAAATGAACATGATCAATAAGCAATTGATTGAAATAAAATTTGCAAATCAAACCTTCAACATGCTTGTGAATTAGCTTATAATTATCACTAAATTTAATTTAGATTGAAAACTAATTTTTAAACTGAATTGTAAAACTAGTTTTCCAATGTTTATGTTCTGATTGGTTCTCTGCTTAACTATGGACTCTACCCAAAGGCTTTTTGTACCTTACCTGATAATGATTTCATGGTTGAGCTAACAAAGAAGCTTACCAAAGAATCTACATGTACATGTAGCTTCATACTCGTTGGAATCTGCTGGAACTAAGAAATTAGATATGAAAACAGTGTTATACCACAAATAAATATCTAAGCTACTGGATTTTTAAATTTGACATTTTTTGTAAAAACAGGTTAATAATGATGCTATAATCTAGAGTTTTATGTAATTACTTGGCGTCCGTTGTCCGTCGTCTGTCTTCGTCGTCCTCGTTCGTTGACTTTAAGAAACTTTAAGAAAAAATGTTCTCCTTTGAAACCACTAGGCCACATTTATCCAATCTTCGCAACAATTATCATTCGGGTCTCTATTTAAAAAAGTATATTCAATGACCTTGTCTGCCAACAAACATGACCGACACGGCTAAAACATAACATAGGGGTAAAATGCAGTTTTTGGCTTAAATTTCTGAAACCAAAGCATTGAGAACGAAAATGTTTATCAGGTTAATTCTATCTGCCCTGAAAGTTTCAGACGAATCAGAAAACCCGTTGTTGGGTTGCTAACCCTGAATTGGTACTTTACAGATATTTTGCAGTTTTTGGTTATTATCTTGTTCATTATTAAAAATAGAGATAAATGTAAACACCAATAATGTTCAGCAAAGTACGATCTACGAATAAAACAACTCACCAAAATTGTCAATGGAATCTTTTAGAAGTTATTGCCATTTATACATGTTATAGTCAATTTTTCGTAAATTTTGTTATCTTTTCAAACATTTTCCTCTCTTAGTCTACTGGGCCAAATAGAATTAAACTTAAGGCATCTTGATTGAAAAATGTATCCGATGACCCTGTCATCCAACCAAGATGACCACAGTGGCTGAAAATAGAACAAACGGGGTTTACTATAGAAGTCTAAGGAAAAACTGTCAAAAAAAACCCAATTTCAAATGAACACAACCTGAGAACTAATTTAGATAATGATTAGGGGTCTTCAGTAACTATTATGAGACTACAATGAAGTAAATTAAATCCGCGTTAATTCACCTTCGGGGTTAAATTAAACCAAACTTGGCCACAGTCATTATCAGGCTATCTTATACTATCAATTATGGGTTTTATCTTATTTTACATGATTTCCAAAACAACACTATATACAGGTAATCGACAAAGGTTCTTCAGAGTCTCTAGGCTGAACTCCAAATTATAAATTAGTCAAATGAAGAAATATCTCTATGCTATTGAACAATTACTGCTTTGCTAAAGACAACCATTTTGTGGAGATACTCACTTCAGAATATCTCGAAAGGTATTTTCTTCAATATCAGGTATTGTTATTTCTCCTTTTTCTGGCAGAGACCCCTCAAACATGGTATGGAAGACGGCACTTCGGCTCGACAACATATACTTGTGTGCTTTAATAGGTATTATATCATGGCCTACTCTAAGTGTGACGTCACACATGATTTCGTTCTGTAGCATAAACATCATACATTCAGGCAAAGGTTTATTATCCCGCCAGTCTGCTGAATACTGTACATCCATCTGTAGTGATATGAGGGATACGATTATACACACAATGCTACTCTTATATGTAAGACTCAGATCGACGTCCACATATGACGTCACAATGAAATAAGATTACAAATCGACGGTCACTTTTATTCGCCTCTAATCGACGTCCAATTTTTGACCTATAAAGTAGCAAGTCGCAGTTAGCGTTATAGCTAAGAAATGGGAAATCGAATCATAACATGTGCCATATATTACGTAATATATTTAGAAGTCATTAACTTTAAAGCGGTTGATTTTCGCAGGTATCAAATGTTCAAAATTCAAGGCCATATTCTGTTCACGAGATTTTCTATAGAAAAGAATTTTACATGTTATATATTACTTATTTATATCATGACGAAATTTGCGAACATTTTTCATTTCCACTTTTCAGTAGTGTTTAATAAACATATATATTGAATAGTAAGGATGCACCTTATCTCTGTAAAAAACATTTTTTTTATACTTGTTTCACGCATATATATTAAAGGACAAGTCGTTATTCTTTAATTATGTTGAACAACAAATATCAATAGATTAAGTACTGGAAACGACATTAACATATATGGTATGAATATTAATAATATAAAAAGATTTTTTAAAGAACATCTAAGGTTCAAATACTTTAAATTCACCTCAGAATGAGCCTTATTCCTTCCAACTTTTTGTTTATTCATTCCAGATTCGTAAAGCCTTCAAAAGAAATATTATACATTAAATGAAAATTATTAAATGCTGCGAAAAGCGTGATAATAATTCTCCGGGCGGGTTGTGGCTCTTTGACAATTCCAAGTTTCCATTATCTATGATTTGTTTTTTATTGAAATGAAAATAGTTTAATGTTGAAAAACTTTCCTTCTGCTAAAATGTAAAAAAAACAAAAAAAACATTCAAAACGAGGAGGTCCATTATACTTTATCATCCAAAGGAACGTCAGTTAAAACAACTGTCACATTTATGATTTTATGATGGGTTAAGCCTGATAGTATAGCTAGCTAAACCTAACACTTGTATAAACGTTGTTTATAGTTTATGTTATATTGAAAAAGGGGAGGAGCAGGCCGATTCAAGTTCCTTTTTTTGTAATTTTGGAATCTATATTCTCCAGTAAAACATTTCACTGTGACAAACTGTCCATGACAATATTTCACTGTGAATTCATGTCCATGACAATATGGTCTTATAAAGTTCATTTTCCGTGTCTTCCTCTTGAAAAGTATGTGTATAACCTTGAAATTCTGCACCACACTAAATATTAATCAATTATAGTACACCAGAATGAAGCATCCACATTTTATATTATTAACTAAAAATATGTGTGAATGACTAACGTCCGTTAAGTTTATGATCTGTCAATCACTTCTGGTTACAAGAGCGCAATTATTTGTTTACATTTTACCGGCAAGTTTTTTTTTAAAAGAACTCAGAATAGACTCATGTATGGCTTCTGATTGGATGATACTTAATTGAAATGACTTTAAATCGAAAGCTTATTCAATCATTTTTAAGAAATGCCGAAATTCCTGTTCACATTTTACAAAACATATAGAATATCTTCCATTGCTGCACGCCGTAGCCAATAAAAGTATGCCTTTGTCATTAAGTGAAAAAAACAGACGATCTTTTTCAACTGCATTTTAATTAATTTTTGTTTGTGTAGTCATCGAGGAAAAAAATAAGGAACACTAGTGTTACCTTTGGCAAATGCATTACGAATAATTGCGCTCTTGTAACCTTCTTGTGTATGTTTGGTATTATCAATGAAATAAAACACTTTTATGATATCATTGTCAAAATATTAATGTTTAATATCCCCCTTTTTATGAAAAAAAATTCCGTACAATATTGTCTTAACTTACAAACAAGACATCTTTGGATATCCTCTAATCAATGAAACATTTTTTTATTATTACTATCAATCTATGAAAAAAGTAAGATCACAAAAATACTGAACTTAGAGGAAAATCAATGCGGAAAGTCCATAATCACATGGCAAAATCAAATAACAAAACACATAAAAAACGAATGGACAAGAACTGTCATATTCCTGACTTGGTACAGGTATTTTCAAATGTAGAAAATGGTGGATTAAACCTAGTTTTAAACATTATACAATATAGACAGCATTTCCTTACCTGAACGTTTTTAATATAAGGGTACAAAATTTCCAGATACATGTACTTAATCACGAAATATTGTATTAATATCGTATTGAAATAGCAATGAATTTTTGCAATTTATTGTTCTCATATTCCTCACAGTTTTGTTAAATTGTTTTCACTTTGTACAATTAAGCTGCATTTACATCAAAAGATATTTTCCTTAAGTATCGAGGATATTTAACTTTGTAATAGAGAATATCGTTAGGTTATTCATAATATAACTAAAATAAAAACAAGCATAACGTACCCAGTTTGTCCCGACTCGTTTTTGTCAATTATCCTTGTGATAATCATTGACATAATTTGTTATTTAGTCTATAGAATTTGACGCTTTTCAATACATAATTATCGTTGCAATTATTGTATTGTATATGTCTCAGTAAGATATCCAGTGTCATGTAACGCTGTTTATTATAGAAAGTCAATCGGTTTATCTTAAAATCAGTTTGTTAAAATAAAATAATTTTTTTCTCATTAAGGAATTAGCACGGGGGAATATTCAAAAGGCTTTTGTACGTAACCAGTGGTTATCATCACAATACATTTAAAATACAACCACGGGGGAAATACACAAAGGTGTGTAACTTATATCAGATGTAAATGGACAAACTCAGACATGTTAGGTATTACCATTAACGGATACACGTATTTCTGTACAATCAGATTACACAGCAGGCGCGGATCCAGACGGAGGGGGGGGGGGGGGGGGGGTTCCGGGGGTTGGAACCCCCCTTTTTCGGACGATCAATGCATTTGAATGGGGCCATGTAATTGGACCCCCCCCCCCCCCCCCCTTTGTCCTGGGTTAGGAACCCCCTCTTGTTAAAATGGCTGGATCCGCCCCTGCACAGGAATGTGTTGGAATCATAACAATTGATGGTTACCTTACTTGTCGAGACATATCAGACAGGGGTTAAAAATTTTTGTTACAGCTAACTAGCCCAGGACTTATTGGCAGCAGGATTTTACTAGCCCTGTTGGAAGAACTGCTAGTCCATCAAAACTGACCTGCTACCCCTACTATGCCTTAAAAAACAAGAGTTTGCTGCATAATACAAAGTGGGTGTCCTTTGTTTTGAAGGAGACATTATACACTGTATTTAATAATTTTTGTTGATCTGTTATTTATTCTTTTGGTGCTTAACCTAACTTATATGTTCCCACATTCAAAGCAGACTTTTTATTTGCGTGCTTGGGGCAACAAACGGCAATATTCACAGAGCATTGTCTGTTTTTATCATCAGCAACAGCCAACCTTGCCAGGGGAATCATTGTGTCCCAGTTCTGCCAACTTTTCAGGAAGTGAATGTGTGATATTTTGGCCAAATTGTAAAGATCAAAGAGAAAAACAATAGACCAGAGGAAAATGCCGCCAAATAAGCATGAACATGTGTGAGTCTCGCGCTAAAGACTTGGCAGCCCTTCTGTCCTGGACACTATTAATTTTTTTCCGCGGCTTTTCTCTGTCGTATTTAGCATTTTTTGGGGATGAATTTTCATCCTCGTTACTCCTTTCATCTACCGTTTTTCGTTTTGAAACTGACGAAGTTCCTGGGGTTCCTTATAAAAATATTAAAAAATATTTTGTTGCATGGTTTCGTGCTCAAAAGCTGTGCAACAAGACAGGTCAATACCAATCAATACATCATACCCCCAAATACCGTTAATTGAAAATCTCGGCACGATAAGCAATGTACAATACCCCAAGCCATGGTATGAGAAATCGATATTTAAAGTACGAGAATTGCAAGCAACACATGATACCAGGCCACCAGACATGCCAGAGTTATTTGTTCTATTTTTAAAATATGTACAACAGGACCTGTACAAACCAGTTCAAATTCTTGGAATCCCAGATGATTTAATTGAATCGAATTGGCTAACATAGAATAGTGATGAAGGGATTTTTCACTTTCTATTTTGAAAACGTCAAGATTTTTTTGTTACTAGTCCGTCGGGCATATCGGATTACACATTTTAATTGCCCGAGGCTTAAAAGATCCAGTCCCGGGCGTCGGGCTAGTGGATTTTCTAACCCCCGATCAGAGTATGTTCTTTATTTCAATAACGAAGGTCAGTACAATGATCATGAAGCCAACGAGGAAAGTTAACATGCGAACTGGAAATCAATTTATAATGTTTATGTATAGGATTTAGATCATGATCCCATACGGTATTCAAAAACTGTTGAGTTAGATAAAAGTACATTGTGTATGCATGATGATTAAACATCTACACACGCTAAGATACATATGAAGAGATCAATGACAATTAGGAAAACAAACCCTCTATGATTACCTTGAAGTCACGTAACATGTCATAGAAGTCAGTGTTATTAAGGAAAGCAATGAATATGCACGAAAAAATAATGAATTACATATAATGATATGTCTGGTGTTAAATGCTTAAGAAAATCGTTAGAACTGAATGCATGATTTTGGTACATTTACGTTAAATAAATAATATTTTGAAAATGTTTCTTAACGGAACATTCCATTTATAAACCATTCAACTAGAGTATATATAAATATACATTCCACAGACGACACTGTGACAAAGAGATAACAAGTACTTCACGGCATCATTACAAACAGAGCCGGCTATAAAAAAGATTCACCGAAAAAGGATTATCATGTGGTAACAGCACACCAGCCGGGGAGAACTTTTCTATATAAAGAGAAATACGTAAATCATTTTAAACAGGTTGTTAGGTTTGTGTTTACTTATCATTTACCATTTGATAAATTGTCACACTTTAACCGCTAAAATTGGGAAGAAATCGACAAAAAACCCAAACTTTGCAAAAATCTTTCCTGAGCCACTTACACAAGCATAAAAGATATGAATTTTCAACTCAACCAAACTCCATGCCAGCAGGCTCATTTAAGGGTTGTACACAAAAAACACACGATGCACTTAATAGTAAGTTATTACTGCACACCGATACTTTCAGGAGTCATTCGACTGATATACGATATGTATCATTGGCAAATTGTGAATTATCAAAGTGAAAGCATTGTGTATTGTTTTACTGGAAATGTGACAATCGTACAACAAGACCTCCTATTCAGTTGTCATTTGTGATTTCTTGTTCAACTTTTGTTAAATTACCAGAGCAAATGACGCCATGTTACGGCGGTTGCTGATGTATGATGTATTTTTCCGAAATATTTACTGAATTGTTTTTGTTTTAGTTCAAAATGTTTTGTTCATTTTTTAGACGTATACTATAAACGCATATATATAACAAATAATATAAGACTTGGTTTACAAAAAAAAACCAACATTACCGGAATTATGAGTATTTGTTTTAAATGGGGAAACATCCCTTCACCTATTGGCTATATTTATAATATATATTTGATAAAACTCAAAACAAATATTGTAAAGGAACAATAATAATCAAAACCATGAGTAAACAAAGACTCAAAAAACCAATAGACATTTACTTCAATAGTTATAAATAATAAATAAGAAACAATATGAACTCCATTTAAAACCGGGAGTGAGATCAGGTGAACCCCAAATAAGAAGCTTGTTCATGAAGATAATTTCCTGTAAGTACAAAAATAAAACCGACAGCAATTTTGAAGCAATAACTGTTTATTCCCTTCAGATATGTTAAGTACCACTCAGTCTTTGAATTTCTTTTTTGTGTGTTTTAAAGTGCTGTTTGCTTTTTGGTCTTTTTTGTCCGTTCAATTAATTGTAGACTGATAAGTGTGAAGGGCCCTGTTGGTATCTTTCGCTTGTTAAGTTAATGTTTTATTGAATTCTATAATTCTGCTTTCATACAAGTTTATTAAATACATAAGTATAATAGTTCAATTTTATTACCAACTACGTAGATTTTAATTGTTTGATTTAGTAAATTATTCAAAAGCAAGTCAAAATTTTATAAAAAATAAGAATGCATTAGTTTAAACACTGAATAAAAGCCCCGCGAATTGTCTAGTATTGTTATCTGTTCCATTTTCATTATCTGGGGAATTCTTGAACACTATGGTAACCCCAGATTGCTGGTCTGTGACAGACTCCTGACAGTCTGTTCCATAAAAATGCCGGTGTGTCATCCGATCCAATACAATAGTATAATCTCTCATAGAAGTGACACGAACAGGTTTACAAAAGTCAATCTGCTGAACGTCCCCGCCATTTTGTGAAAGGTTTATGTTTTCTTGCTGTTGAAATGATTCCTCTTTAGAATCATTTAGTACTTTAATGTTCAGAGTACCAGGATCATAACAATGCATACTCCTGGTACCTTTAATGCCGTGAACATATTGATAAACCGCAGGAAAAATATTTACCCCCTTGAGCCAAATCTCTTTATTTGAACGAAATGTGAGGGACTGTATTCCCGATGTCCCAATAGGACCAGATATCTGTCCATATCGGTTGATTATATATGTTTGTCGTTTAGATACAGGAGCTCTAATACTCCTCGGAAAGGCTAGTGATGGTTCACCGAAATGGGATTGATAAATAGATACCATTTCGTTACTTGTGAGTAAACCAGAGTAAGCAATGGCTTTTGAAAAGAATTTCATATCAATATTAGGGAATCTTATCAGATACAAAATATTTCCAAGGGATTCCCGCATATTTTCACCAGAAGGCTCTAATTTTGCAAGCTCACACTGATATTTACCCCATTTTAAAATAAACTGACAGATGTCTGTTTCGCTGCAGTCAAGAAAATCAGATTTCAAAATCAGCTCCAAACAATCCTTGGAAAGGCTCACTGCATGTTCTGAAAGAAGGCATGCCTTTGTATTCTTCTCTATATAGTCTAGGCTTTCTGTTTGGAGATCTGACAGGTGGTATTGATATGCGGTTTGTAAAGCCTTGGTCGCATGCTCTGATTGTGCCGTTTGTTTAAGAACTGTCTCGCATTTCCTTTTCACTGCAGCTAACATATACTTATCAGCTGCATACAATATCTCCTTCACATTGTTGTTTGTAATTGTGATGTCATCGCTATAAGAATATCTGCAAGAGAAAATGAATAACGTTAAAATTCAGTTCAAGAACTTAAATGAAACAAGCACTTACCACGTCCACTTGTATTTTTGTCCATCTGATGAGTTAAGCCTTTTTTAACTGATTTTTAAAGTTCGTTCTTATGTTGTACTGTTATACCACTGTCCCAGGTTAGAGGAGGGTTGGTTGGGATCCCGCTAACATGTTTAACCCAGCCACATTATTTATGTATGTGACTGTCCCAAGTCCGGAGCCTGTAAGTTCAGTGGTTGTCGTTTGTTTATGTGTTACATACTTGTTTTTCGTTCATTTTTTTACATAAATAAGGCCATTAGTTTTCTCGTTTGAATTGTTTTACATTGTCTTATCAGGGTCTTTTATAGCTCACTATGCGGTATGGGATTTGCTCATTGTTGAATGCCATACGGTGACCTATAGTTGTTAATGCATGTCTGTGTCATTTAGGTCTTTTGTAGATAGTTGTCTCATTGGCATTATACCACATCTTCTTTTTTATACTTAATATACTTTTCAAGAGCAATTTTTGTATTAAGGCCCATAAGGAACGGGACAATCTAAACCTTTGAAATGCCTTGAAGTTGAAGTAGCTGAAACGATATTTATATTGCTTCATTTTGAAGATGTTGAATTCCTCACTGTTAGTTTGTAATGCTATTGCACCGACGTTACCCCATGTTTCAACGGAAAGAGAGTTGCGATTTTCTGGTTCTTTCCGTTTTGTTTCATAATAAAAACATCATATATACCATGACTAAATTTAGTATAAACATCAGACGCGCGTTTCGTCTACAAAATAAACTCCTCACCGACGCTCGAATCCAAAAAAGGTTAAAAGGCCAAATAAAGTACGAAGTTGAAGAGCATTGAGGACCACAATTCCTAAAAGTTTTGCCAAATACAGCTAAGGTAATCTATGCCTGAAGTAGAAAAGCCTTAGTATTTAAAAAAAAATCAAAAATTTGTAAACAGTAAATTTATAAATATAACCATATCAATGAAGTGCTGACTACTGGGCTTGTGATACCCTCGGGGAAATAAATCCCCACCAGCAGTGGCATCGACCCAGTGGTTGTAAATACAACCATCTTAGATAAATTAGTTAGTGTTGACAAGTTCTGTATGAAAATTAACCTTATTCATATCGTTGTGAAAATCTTCTCTTCATATGCAGCAAAAATAAAAGAGCAAACCAATATCTTCAGTAATCTCTGTACATTGTTAAACAAATTTGACTGCAGTTCTCGTAGTTCCACACTGTTTTTATCTCTGTGCCCCGGCTTTTCTACCAATGAAACAACTATATGTGCAGCTAAAAGTGCTGAAAATAGCGTTCGCAACCAAATAATCAATCAATCAATGTACAATTCTTGTGAAGTCATCAATTTTTATTCATTGTCTGTACTCACTTCAGAATATCCCGAAAGGTATTGTCATCAATATCAGATATTGTTATTTCTCCTTTTTCGGGCAGAGACCCCTCAAACATGGTGTGGAAGACGACACTCCGGGTCGACAACATGAACTTGTGTGCGTTGATGAGTGTTCGGTCATGTCCAACTCTGAAGGTGACGTCACACATGATCTCGTTCTGTAGCATATACATCAGACATTCAGGCAAATCCTTATCATCGCGCCATTCGGTTATATTATTGGCATCCATCTTAAATATAATAAGAAAAAAATAATTCAGTTTCATAAAACCAGACAATAATATGGTCCTAGACAACAATTGTCGTCTCTTGATTTCGTCCCTAGTGTTGACAGTGGTTTACCTGCCATTAATTTTTATACCGCTTCCAAATTTATTTCTCCATGTTTAATGCCTCAAATTACAAATAGGGGGTAAAAATTACACTGTAAAAATGTGGGTTCGTAATTTTAAAGGAAAGTAGTGATTTGTTCCAGCTGAAAAAGGTTTAAAATTAGCACTTCGAAAGCTGTCAAAAGATTTCAAGACGCCCTAAACATAAAATTGTCCATATTTTAAGTTAGAGCCGATGAAATTTCTATAGTGTTGATATAATTTGTTCCAAAAGTAGTACAGCACACTGTAAAAGTTTCTTTGAGAAAGCGCAGGTGGGATTTTGTTTTATTTTCATTTATGTTCTAAAATAAAATGCACTTCGAAATAATTGTGGTCCCGGACCTATATACGATCCCATGCCTTGTAAAGCAGAAATGGGCATACAATGCCAAAAAAGTCGTTAACAAGTCGTTTATAAGTCGCAATCAAACTTGATACCTTTTTTTAGTTTATACACAAAAATGCTAGTAAATCTAACATAGGGATGACTCAAAAAGAAATTAAAAGATTATTAATACAATTTAATTATCTTTTGTTTTGTAATTTTTTTAAAAGTTTTTGAAAACAAGGAATATGATGATTGTGTTGAAGAGGATTTTTATATCATATTCGGTTCAAATGGTGCGATTGATTACTGAAAAAAAGTTGGTACAATATGACGAAGGGATAGAAATGCTCTATATATATCTGAACAACGTACGACATTCCAGGGTTTGTTAATTGATAAAATTATTTCTTAAAATTCTATTTAAAAAAATGAGAAGTAAAACACTTGAGTTATCAAAACGAATGAAATGCAAAGAAACTTAAGATTTTGACGCAGAATATATATACCTAAAAGTATATTTAACATGTTTTAAATATCTCAAAAGTCGAAATTTATACATGTTCCTCGTTTCTCGTTTTATATAGATAAGACCGTTGGTTTTCACGTTTGAATGGTTTTACATTACTAATTTTTTGGTCCTTTAATAGCTTGCTGTTCAGTGTGAGTTAAGGTTCCGTGGTGAAGGCCGTTCATTGACCTTTAAGGGTTTACTTTTATAAATTGTTATTTGGATGGAAAGCTGTCTCATTGACACATCTTTCTATGTCTAAGTCATTAGTATATTGTAAAATCATTTTCATCCGATATCGACATTTAAAAACAAATACAATTTTATTTCAACACATGCGTTTTGAAGTTATGTATCGTTGACCGTAGTTCCCATTAATGCATTTGAGGATATTTTTCTTTCGGTGGGGGAAGGGGGGTCTGGGGAATGTGGAAGAAAACAAATCGAGTATATTAAGGTAATTGGACTTTTTTTTATACCTTTTGTTTATCTTTGGGGAAATGATAATATTTAAAGAATAGAAAAAGTTCTACTTTCATTTTCGTATGAAAAAGGGAAAGTAACAAAATTTCGAACTCCGAAGAAAATTCAAAACGGAAAGTCCCTAAGCAAATGACAAAGTCAAAAGGTCAAAAACATAAAACCAATAGATACACACTGTCATATTCCTGACTGGGTGCAGGCATTTTCCTATGTAGAAAATGATACTTTATCCATCTTTACACAAGGGGTATGCTAAATTTAAACTTTATACGGATAAAATCAGATTGCATCTGTTATAGTGAATTAATAATTATTTTAAAATTCATTAGAGATTCAATTACAAGAAAACAAACCGTATTCATATCTATCAGTTTTTGACGTCCTTTATCTGTAGACGCTCTTGGTATAGCGTTAGTACACATGTAATAATCTTTCAAATTATAATGTGTGATATCAGTTGATAACTTCAGGCCAAATAAGTTAAATTTTGATGATTTTCGTAAATCGTTTTAACAAACCTATTTAAATTAACATTTATTGTTGAAATACGTATCTGGGGCATCACAATTGATATCATGTATGTTCATTTGAGTTGCATTTATTAATAAGGATCCTGATAGAAGTCTAATGTAACGTCAAAGGCCATGATAATATATCCAAGAAATCTATGGATTGTATTTATTATTTCTCAAACGAAAATATATCTTTATATCTTGCAATTTCCACATGATATCGAGTCCCTGTCCGGAAATATATTTTTTGTCAGTATTTTTGTGGGGAACAATACTAAAGGCCCTACCTTTCTTGATGAAAAGACCTTACTGATTTGATTTGATTTTTGTTGTTTTAACGCCACTTTTAGGCACCGCATTTTGGCTATTTCGTGGCGGCCAGTTGTTATTGGAGAAAGCAGCCAGGGTGCCGTGTTTGAACTAACACCCTCAGTGTTGACTGGCTAGTGATTACAGTAGAAACTACCACTTACATCACTTGGCCACAGACGCCCGAGACCTTACTGTCTTACTTTGTCTGTTTATTATTATTATTCGTTTTCCTCCGCCAAGTTTTAAAGTCAAAAATCAAAAAAAAGTACGCGACATTTCAAAATGATCTTCGGTATCAAGTATCGGGTTGGTGTACTATTCACCATATAAGAGTTATCTCCCCTATTCCAAAAAACATCGTAATTGTTACTCTTCATAAACTATAAGAGTTAGCGACACATGATTTGGTCCTTACCCAAATGAATTGAAAAACAAAGCCATGTTGTGATATCAAAAAGAAAAATGTGTCAATTGTCATGATTTAGTCCGACTTAATCAGATTGAAGCGCGCAAAAACAATATAAACATTTAGACAACTCATGATTAGGAGACAACAAGACACATATATCATATAACTTGACCGAAATAATGTATATATACGACCTTTTTCTTTTCGAGTATACTGATGTGACACCATCAGCTTAGGCCTAGTCAAACAGAAAGTACAACAAATTTAGTTTAAACTTTTAAAACAAATATAAATGATTTATGTAGGTATAACCTGCAAAAGCGACAAAAATAAAAAATTGAAATTCAATTCAATATGAACAATTAATATATCTTTCCTTCCATATTATTTTAGATAGTCATACTGTTATGCACTTGTCGCACCAACATACTTGTGGTGTCCTTTGATAGGGGAAATATATATTTATGAATTTATGACTTACGCTAAAATCACGTAACACTCCCTTAAACCATGGATTCCCAAGTTATTCACATTTTACCGGGAAATTTTTGAACCCCTGTATTTGTGGTTTGTGCTTGGTTCGTTTCTGTGTGTGTGTTACATTGTAGTGTTGTGTCGTTGTTCTCCTCTTATATTTAATGAGTTTCCCTCAGTTTTAGTTTGTTACCCCGATTTTGTTTTTTGTCCATGGAGTTAAGAGTTTTGAACAGCGGTATACTACTGTTGTCTTTATTTAAGAGTTAACTATAATTTTGTCCTTCAAAATCAGTTAAAGAAGGTTTTGTCCCTATTTGAAAGGTTATATTTCTTCGGTACAAATGTAACAAAATTGCGCCTTAATGATCCAAATATTTCATAACAGCTAGTAAGGTCAAGGGTCAATGTCAACCTACACGGGTATGAAAACACACATAAACCCTTTAATTATCGTCAATGTCATTGCAAAAGACCCTTTGGGTCTGGAAGAGTGTGCTAAAGAGTGTTGTCTAATAACGTCTTTTAGCAAACCGTCAATAAGGGTTATGTTTAAACAATTGTAAAAAGGAAAACAGTCATAGTGTAACAAAATTGTCCCTTGTTAAACCAAACATTTTGCCCGTTATCTATTACCATTTGATAATAAAAGTGATATCAAAGAAAATAATGTCAAAATCTTAAATATGACCATGACCCTTTACCTTGACCTATATTTTCAAGTTATGGTCCAATGATCTCAAATCAAAATACCCTAGGTCTTCACAACTTATGGTTTATGAGATTCCTATATATACTATTTAATAAAAACTTGAAAACTTGAAACTATTACAAAAGTTGTTTCTTTTAAAATTGTAACACAGTGATAATATTTTGACTATTTTACTTATTATGTCTGTTTTGTTCACGCATCGTTGTAAATATAACGGAATTTGATGAGACTCGTACATGTGAGAGGTTTAGCGCTATAAACACAGGTTCAATCCACCATTATCTACATTGGAAAATACCTGTACAAAGTCAGGAATATGACAGTTGTTTTTAATTCGTTTTTGATGTGTTTTGTCATTTGATTTTGCCATGTGATTAGGGACTTTCCGATTGAATTTTTTAAAGTGAAAGGCTTAGCGCTATAAACCAAGATTCAATTCACCATTTTTTAAATTTGAAAATGCCTGTACCAAGTCAGGAATATGACAGTTGTTGTCCATTCGTTTGATGAGTTTTGTCATTTGATTTTGCAATGTGATTAGGGACTTTCGTTTGAATTTCCCCGGGAATTCAGTATTTTTGTGATTTTACTTTTTACAACGATCTTATACAGGGAATGTCAAGTGCAGTCCTTAATGAAAAACAAACAACCGCCAATCATTCCATCAAGATAATAACTAACACACAATTTATCTCATGCAACATGTTTAAGTATGCTATTTAAAAATGGGCATATGTTGTATGATTGCCTTGAAAGTCGTCTTTATAGACAATTATTTCCTACGCCGAAAACACTTCGAGTGATGGCATATCATAATGTCATTTTTCTAAGTCTATATTCATAAAGTATTTCGCTTTAAACTTGTCAGAAAACTGCATTCACATATTCCCCGTTTCCATTCTCAAATTTATATTGTATTGAAAATGTATTCAGGGCCAACTGTCATTTTGGTCTTTTGTGAATAGTTGTCTCATTGGCAATCATACCACATGTTCTTCTTTATATTAAAGTCTTTTGGGCTGTCTTAAAGAAATTATGATTGATTGATTGTTGGTTGCCTAACGTCAAGTGGCAAGTATGTCATGCGTATTCAGGCGAGAATAAGTTAACAATAAATACAATAGGTAGGTTTTGTCATAATAAAGGCCATTTGGGATGATAGTCGGGAAAATTTGAGCTGCCACTGAGGGTATATTAGATAGGGACAGAAATGTTACCTTGCAACTGGCCACCTACGGACCCCTCAAAGAGTTGTTGCAATGGTTCTTAACGTGCAAAGAGCGTGGTACTCTCTTTACACGAGGCATCGGATTTAACGTCCCCAATCTGACCGGACGTGACTGCGAATTTGATACATCCCGCACAGTCAAACGGACGCCCCACTACGGCAAGCGTTTTACTGCCAGTCGAAAGAAGACAAAGTGACCATATTTCTTTTCCCCAGTCACCCTTAGACGGAGAGAAAATGTGTAATTGTTGCGATTACTTGCAAAGAATTATATAGGAATATTTAGTATATATTACCTAATTTAATTCGTTCAGAAAGTGTCATAGTTTCACATGTATTTCCAAAGGTAGACTCAAAAGGTAGACAGAACAGTGATATATTGCACAGTTCTCTTTTAATTAGAAATTTTGTATGACACAACAACAGCAAGTTATTAAAATAAGTTGTATTCTATTCAGATGTATGAACAATAAAAATATGAAAATTGAAATTTTAGCATGGAGTCGATACGAGGACAATGTACCTTGAGAAATATATTGACTTCGGACAAGGCTTTTATTCGACGTATTACACACAGTTATCGATATGCAATGTAACATCTGTTTTTTTAACACGACTTCCATGCTAGAATTAAACCTATTTGTTGATCTTTCAATGCATTTGTATATAATGGTTGGTGTATACATTGGTTAACCAGAAAGTAAAGTGTTTAATGTAAGATCAATTTTATATAGGCAGAATTTGCCAAACCCGCGAATTCAAGAAACCACGGAAAAAAATTAGTCTTCAATCCACAAATTCAGAACAACGAAAATAATTCAATCTACAACAGTGATAGTGTGTAAAGTTCTCCAATGTCAAGCACAAAGGATGAAAGCCCAGATTGGAGGGAGGCTAAAAGTTTGTCGGAATGTCTGATGTACACATTTAAAAGTGAAATTAAGTGTGATGTCACTTTCAGGATAGGGGAAGACAAAACTATAGTGAAGGCGCACAAGTATATTTTGTCAACTCGCAGCCAAGTGTTTCATACAATGTTTGAAGGGCCAATGTCAGAGACAGGAGATATAGATATACCAGACATTGATACAAATACGTTTGACCTGATTTTAGAGTAAGTAAATGTTTTTATTAGCCGTAATTATATTTGTATAAATTTCCTGTATACAAAACTTTAAATTTTTTGAAAAACTAAGGATTTTCTTATCCCAGGCATAAATTACCTTAGCCGTATTTGGCACAACTTTTTGGAATTTTGGATCCTCAATGCTCTTCAACTTTGTACTTGTTTGGGTTTATAAATATTTTTGATTTGAGCGTCACTGATGAGTCTTATGTAGACGAAACGCGCGTCTGGTGTACTAAATTATAATCCTGGTACCTTTGAAAACTATTTATGTATGAAATTAAATTGTAATTTCGTAATTTTCATTACTGATATATAACATGTATAAAAACCCAGCGCACTTCTTACAAAAGATTCAACAGCAAAGTTGAATAGGACCGAAAATTTCAACATACAGCTACTGTAAAATTCTTGGTGTATACAAAACTATCATGTACCTATCTAGATTAAATAATGACAATTTAAACCAATTTAAGTCTAAATCAACTTCCAGTCTTTAAATTAACTATAAATTTAGATACTAAAGGAACATAGTCTTGGTATACTTTTGCAAATAATGTGTCACAAGACATAAATATTGACATCAAACTTATTGAAGAAACTAAAACTTTAAAACAAACTACAAAGTTAGAACCTCAATTAAAAAAAGGTTATACTAACTGTTATCAAACTTTTATTGATGATAAAATAAATGACTTGAATGAAAATAATAAAATATACCTATATAAATTTCTTAAATCTAATATAAATGACCAAATGTAATACTATCTAACACCCCCAAATACGATAAACAAAAATACCAAGAAACACAAGAAAATGTAGAATATGTGATTCTTTAACTGTAAAATGAATAAAAATAAAAGAGAAATCTTTTTAAAACATTTTATACAAAAATATGTCAATTTTAATACACTTAACATAACTGATAGACTCGTGATTATACTAAATCCACCAACACCAAATGATATAAAACAGTTGTTTCTTTTATTAAAGAGTCATTAGAAATTAGAACTGAGGAAGTTTTGTAATTAATTTATAATTTATTCCAAAATAATGATAATTCATATCAGCACAGAAGTGCTGACTGCTCGGTTGGTGATGTTTTTTTTTCTGACGTTGGCTATATCTAAAATTTCCATAGCTGCGGAATAACATAAAATTGAGAACTGAAACGGGGAATGTGTCAACTCAACCAATAGCTTAAGGCCAACATATTTGTATTCAAACAGAATTAAAAAGAATTAAATAAAACTCATGCTTAAGTATATTGTAAAAAATGAGATCTCATTTCCGAGTGGGCACATTGATAGTTATATTTATAAATTAACTGTTTACAAAACTTTTGAATTTTTAAATAATAAGGCTTTTCGAGCTCAGGAATATAATACCTCAGCTGTATTTGGCAAAACTTTTAGGAATTTTGGTTTTCAATGCTCCTCAACTTCGTACTTTATTTGGCCTTTTTTAACTTTTTTGGATTCGAGCGTCACTGATGAGTCTTTTGTAGACGAAACGCGCGTCTGGCGATAATACAAAATTTAATCCTGGTATCTATGATGTGTTTATGTAGATGAATGAGTCAAACAGAATCATATTTTTGTAGGGAAAAAAAAACTTTAATTTAGTATTCAATTTGCTTCCAACCATCAATAAGTTAATTAGCATTTTAATAGTAAACACGATTGACAAAAATCCCAGTCAACGACTAACTTACATCTTTTCTTTAAGCCACAATTAAACTTTAAGAATACAAACAAATTATGTGGTGTACAAATACCAATTGTTCGTTTTATTCTACAATCAGCAAACTTTTATACATATAACATGTACACGAATATTTTTATACTTTATTTGTTCTTGAAATATACAGCCTCGTGTTATCCCGCCGTATTGAGCAAACGGTAAAGGGGAACTTCTAACAGTATAATTTTTTATCCTCTTCGCAGTCTGCGTTAAAACTAGAACAATCAGAGACACCTATTTGAATTGACACGCATATATCTTTCTCATCCTCGCTTGTCGTCCTGTATGTTTCTAAAGCTCGCACACATATTTTTAAAATTTTAAAACATATATTTTATGACAATATACATATATTGTATATATTTAATACATGTACTAGGAATTTCCACCGCGAGTAGCTTTGAAAAATTGTTTCGATGTTTCCATGTGAACACAAAAACAGTTTGTTAAAATGTATAAACCGTACATGTATGTTTTACAGATATATTTATACTGACAGCAGCAGCAATATATCACACGAGAATGTTGAGAATGTCCTTTACGCTGCCGAGAAGTACATGCTAACGAATTTGAAAAAGGCCTGTGAAACATTCCTCAAGAAAAGCCTTTCATCTGACGTTGCTGCAAAATACCTTGATACGGCTTACCAATATCATATGGACGAACTCAAGAAACTTTGCGTATCATACCTAAAGGAAAATACCAGAAACTGTTTACAATCAGATTACGCAGCGAAGCTTCCAACGGAATGTATTGAAATCATCCTGATGTCGGATTATCTTACTTGTTCCGAAACTGAACTTTGCATGTTTTTTATGAGATGGATGGAAATGCAATGTCAGATAAATAACCGTGAAACCAACGGAGAAAACATGCGAGAAATGGCCACTAAATTGCTGTATTTAGTTAGATTTCCGGAAGTTGATATGATGTATTTTTCTGAGAATGTTTCCAAATCAGGTGTTCTGAATTCTGATGAGATAATATCAATTTATCAATCTCATTTTGGAGAAAAGAATGATTTGTTTCCCAATCAGCCAAGAGGTCCCTACGGAAAAAAGCAATTTAGAAGCATCACAAACCGATTTAGTGATATGCATTTGAAAAGATCAACTAAAGGATTACATGCGTTATCCTTCTATACAAGTAGAGATGTATGGTTAACTGGTGTGGTAATAGGGTGCCCGTTCGTCGATTGGAGAAAACAATCAGTCTCATCTTGTGCACTAAAAGCTGAACTCAAAGTACTTTCGAATATCAACAGTCATGTTGCCAGTTCATTGAAAAAGTTTCAGTTGGCTAAAGAGAACGGCGAGATGTATGGTAAATGTTACGATATGATTCTTAGTAACAAGCTTAGGATTCCTGCTAACCAGTTATTTACATGCACTTTAACGATGGAAATGGTGAAAACTAATTCTGTGGAATATTTCTGTTATGTTGGAACTGGTGGTGCTCCACAGACTATTAGCGACGGTGTAATAGTCATTTTTCAAAATTCGCCAAGATCCAATGCCGACACAGACATTCGACAGGGTCAGTTTGCCGGATTAATATTCGACATTTGTTGTTTAAAGGAAAATTAAAGGCCGTCTATTTAAATCATTCTTTATAAACGACGGACTCACCTGATTTAATTTTTGTATACTTTGGTAGTATGTGACTTTGGTTTATGTAAGTATATAGCAAGTAAACTATCATTGCTTATAGCTTTAAACAATATGATCATCAGTATTTAAGAAAAAATAAATGATTAAGATCTTCATTGAGAATTACATATATGTTCAAAGAAAGTATACTAAATACTAAATAGGTAGCAGCTTTATGTTATGTTATATCTGTTATATCTGTTATATCTGTTATACTAAATAGGTAGCAGCTTTATGTTATGTTATATCTGTTATATCTGTTATATCTGTTATACTAAATAGGTAGCAGCTTTATGTTATGTTATATCTGTTATATCTGTTATATCTGTTATACTAAATAGGTAGCAGCTTTATGTTATGTTATATCTGTTATATCTGTTATATCTGTTATACTAAATAGGTAGCAGCTTTATGTTATGTTATATCTGTTATATCTGTTATATCTGTTATACTAAATAGGTAGCAGCTTTATGTTATGTTATATCTGTTATATCTGTTATATCTGTTATACTAAATAGGTAGCAGCTTTATGTTATGTTATATCTGTTATATCTGTTATATCTGTTATACTAAATAGGTAGCAGCTTTATGTTATGTTATATCTGTTATATCTGTTATATCTGTTATACTAAATAGGTAGCAGCTTTATGTTATGTTATATTTCTGTTTGACAGATGACCACAGGTATAATCAACTTGTCGGAGCCACAATCTCTCCCTCATTTCACAATTTTTATCTCACCATACGCGATCATATTCTTTAATATTCATTTGATAAAATTTACTGTTTGCAATGGCATGAATTGTTCTATATAATAAGGATGTTCTTATCCCGGGCATAAAAACATTGCCGTATTTGGCACACCTTTTTCAACTTTTGATCTTCAGTGCTGTACAATTTTGTACTTTTTTCACTTTCGATCTTTTATATCTGGGCGTCACAGGTGAGTCTTGTGTGGACGAGGCGCGTTTTTGGCGTATTGAATTTTAAACCTGATGCTTTTTGTTATCTATTAATCCTTTGTTTCTTTGTCTAATATGTTCTCCTATTTATTTGTATTGTAGTCCTGTAATATTATGTTGTCATTTCAATGTTATATTTAACTTTGCCATTTAAGTGCGAGGTTTGGCATGCCACAAAACCAGGTTTAACCCACCATTTGTATTCCCCTTTAAAAATGTCCTGTACCAGTTCAGGAAGATGGCCATTGTTATATTATTGTTCGTTTCTGTGTGTGTTGCATTTTTACGTTGTGTCGTTTGTATTCTCATATTTTTGTGATATTAAGATAAGACGTTGCACGGTACTTGTCTATCCCAAATTCATGTATCTGGATTTGATGTTATATTTGTTATTCTCGTGGTATTTTGTCTGATGCTTGGTCCGTTGCTGTGTGTGTTGTTTTTCGGTGCTGTGTCGTTGTTCTCGTCTTGTATTTAATGCGTTTCACTCGGTTTTGGTTTGTTACCCCGATTTTGTTTTTTTGTAAATGGATTTATGAGTTTTGAACAGCGGTATACTACTGTTGCCTTTATTTATCACCTATATAAAAATAAGGATATGTGGTATGATTGCCAACGACACAACTATCTTACAAAGTTCACATAAAGTGGATATAAGCAATTATAGGCAATCGTACGGCCTTCAACAATGAGAAAAACCCATACCGTATAGTCAGCTATAAAAGGTCACGACATGAAAAATATGAAATAATTAAATTGAGAAAACTAACGGCCTAATTTATAATAAAACAATTAACGAAAACACATATGACAACGACAACCAACGACAACCACTGCACTACAGACTCCTGACTCGGGACAGGCACATGTCTTTTACTTACATTACACAACACGACGGTTGCCACTTGTGTGGCAGGTACTGCTAATCCTTCCAGTGTACATGTGCTAACTTTAGCTTTGGTTTGGTTCGCTTTTTTTAATCTTTTATTTCAACTTAGACTTTTCAACTATAATGACAAGGGTATTGTAAATTTGTAAACTCTTAACACATTATGTGCCTGTACCAAGTCAGGTAAGTGTTTAAGTTTTCTCTGACAATATTTTAGTGTTTAGAGGATTTTTCTTTTTAACATCTAGATCATTTTGGACCTTACCTATAAAACCAGTTTTTTTTTATGAATGACTTTCATGTTAAAAAAGGCAGGAAAGTTAATAATGCTTTTCCACAGTCGGGAGCCACTTTCTATGTACAAGGTGATAGGACGTGCCGCTGGAATAGGTCACCTTTTCAAGCTTGAAAATTTGTGAATAGGTCGGGAAAACTATCAGAAATATATGATTAGGTCCACAAAGTTCCCATAACTTTTTTGTCTGTCATCTTTCTTGATTTTTTTATCAACCAATTTTCTCTTTTGGCACTTTGATATTCCAATCGTACATTACAGACCATTACCCACCAATTGAAACCCAACCAAATGGGAAAAGTGTACATTTTTACCTACGCAATATATGAAAAGGTATACATTTAAAAATTTTAAATTATATAAAAAGGGTGGGTACCAGAACCGCAGCGGCACCACTATTAATTAAGTTTTGAAGTAGCCCCCCTCTCCCTCCCGAGTTTATTACACGTATTACTAACGCTATTGTTCTATATACGTCGGATGAGTGTGCGTTCTCACTTTTTTCAATGCATTTTGATCGAAAACGTTGTAACCCCCCCTATAGTTCTATAATATCGGAAGTGTGTGAATACAGAGTAATTTAACATATGAAACATCAATTTATTATTTTTTAGAATATCAAGGCATTCAATTGCAACAATTGTCACGAAAATCATGAATTTGAATAAATAATTTGAGCTATTGCTATGAGTGTGGACGTTTAAAATGTGAAAGTGCCCATTGTCTAAAATATTTTTATTATTATCTTTCATATAAATACAATTGTTCCTAAAACATATTATAAATAAATGTCATCCTGTCCAAGGTACATCACAGGGGTTCCATGGTTTGCAGGATTTGTCGGGAGAATTATCCTGAAATAATAGTATGCTTGTGTTATTTATTTATATAAGTGGTTTGAAATATACGTAATCTAATTAATATTAATTAAAACAGTGATAGAAGATTGATTTTAAGAGTTATCGTCCGCTAATCTTCTTTTTCAATTGATTGTACTTGCAAGACTTATGATTCAACAACAAAAAATGCATGTCTGCTCACTCCTATTGGTGGTCAGAGTGGACAAGCATGCATAAAGTGTTCCCACCTGGAGCCTATTCTGACTGAGAGCAATTACACATTTAGCAAACTCCAAATGAGCTGTAGTGAATCATTTTGTGAGTTTTTGGTTTTCTATGAACCAAGAATGAAACTTAAGGTTGCTTATAATTTTCAAAGAAATTCTTGAACAATTTACGTTGTTCTCAATTTTAATAAACGAAGATTTGTGTAATGTCGATAAATAGCTTCCTGCTAACTTCAATACAGACCAAAAAAGACAACTCTTACATTTCTGAAAGTTAAAGACGGCCCTAGCCCCTTATTGTTTGTTTTATACCTAAAGTATATAATTCATGTTTTTCCTATGATTTCACCAAATTAAAAAGCAACGCCATGGGCACTGAACAAAACCTGTACTCACTTATATTGCCATATCTTCATCATTTAATGACCAATCAAAACTTATACTCACTAATATTGCCATATCTTCATCATCTATTGACCAATCAAATACAAGCATATTTTCTTCTATTCTTTTAGAATGTACAGATTTAGGAATTGTTATAAAACCATGTTGTAAACTCCATCTTATAAGTATTTGTGCTGGGGATTTGTTGTTTCTGAAAAGTGTTAAAAAGTAAGGAAACAGCATTAATTGCATCCAGACAGAGAAAATGAGTTTAGTTTAAACATATTTATTAATCCTGGATTGAAAAAACTAGTTTTGCAACATATATTAATCCCTTTCAACTTTGCGGATGCGAGTGCTGCCTTGTAGTGTTCATTCTCGAAATCTACGAGGTTGTCTTTTACGTGCTAGAGATAATGGCTCTCTCTTAACACGGGTCAGCCATTTATCGTCCCCTTCTGACGGACTGCCATCGATTCCACAAGACCATACTCGCAAATGGTGTCAAGGGTGAGACGAAAACTCAGTCCCTGAAATTTTCATCCCGGACCAGGAATTGAGTCAGGAACCTTTGTGTTAGTAGTCCTATGCACTAACCACTACTGTAGTTCATCACGAAAAAATGAGTGGAACATATCAATAAAAGCTCAGATATAAAAATTACATGATTTAGAATTCACTTTCATCTGCTTTTTCGTTTGCTGACAGTTAACAATTACAATACGATGAGAAAGAACTTAGGAGTTTTATCCCAAATATTATCGCTCATTGTTCTTGAAATCTTGCAAACTTGAAATTGTTCTTATCTTAGTATGTGTTGTATTGCAAATTACTTTTAGTCTAGATAGATGTCAGATTAATATAGTGTGTCCTTTTTATACTTTATTTCTCTCTGGAAATTTTCCTGTCTGGTCCTTTTCTTCATTTGTTTTTTATTCGGTATTTTGATGTATTTCTGCTATATAAAGAAAGTTACTTCTTGATTATATCCTATAGATTCTACACGTGACTATAATTGTGTATACAAACCTTTTTGCGATCTCACAGAGTGTTTCGTCATCAAATCTTTGTCCTTTCACGAGAGGAGCATATCCCATGACTGCTATATTATTGTCTCTACAGTATTTAACTATATCCGGTTTCTGTTGCCATGGATGCAGTTCTATCTGATTAACTGATGGTACCGGAAGTCCATGAGATTTTATACCCTCTAAATGGTGGATACCAAAATTAGATACACCTACTGATCTATAAGGTAATACTTCAGTTACCATGGTTAAATATATATATATATATATAATGTATGTTCACAATAACACATAGTTTTTAGAAGCAATGCACAGCACAGTAATATGCAAAAATGGCAATCTCAAAGTAGTCCATTGGGAAAAAGATGTAGATAGAAATGATTCTATGAACACGTATTAATTGCATACTTTCCTATGTTATTACATAAACCAAACAGATTTGACATAACTTATAATATACATGTTCATGTTCATAGTTATCTTCACCAACGGAGAAGAAAAACAGAACAACGCTTTGTTTTGTTGTCGATGTTAATTGTTTTACAAAGTACCTGTAAGGCTTTTAATACGAAGCACCATCTCAAAATTCAGTAATTTGCAGACTTATCTCATTACATATTATAATTAAAAATAACTGTTAGACAAACATGTTGTACATAATTATTTGAAAAAAAAAGATGTAGTATAATTGCCAACGATCGACAACTCTCACCGAGAGACGTAGAAATTTACAACTTTAGACTATATATAGTATAGGTAATTAAATCAAAATTTTGATATAGGATTACCCACCTAATAAGACCTTGTTCTTTCAGTTCTAACATGGCTTTGTATGTTTCGATTATTTTTCCACTTTTTGGTGAGTGCACTAGGTAAAGATCTATACATGGTACATCTAGCCTGAAACATAAGCATATGATTTTTTAGCGAAATATGTTTTGAACGAGAAACTAATTCACTTAACATGGTATTATCGCCAACATTCGTCATTTTTTTTGCGGGCAATGAATGTTTTAATGCTCGTGTGATTTTTAAACAAATGTCGCATTTTGATATCACACGTTATTTCTTTTGAGCCGTCTCTCTCTCTCTCTCTATTATCAACCATGCCTGGAAACCAGACAGATACGTCTGTTTGAGATACTTACCTGGGTAGCATTTTTAAACGTATACTAGTATATAATGTCATTGAAAATTACCTACTTTTCCAAACTTTCTTTGAATATTTTCTTGCATCGATCGTAACCATTTTCACTGAGCTTTGTGACAATAAACACGTCTTTTCTGTTTAATCCGGATTTCTTTAGTTCTTTTCCGACATCGGCTTCGTTCCTGTAACAAGAGACATATGATACATAAACGAGGAACAGTGTTTATAAAAAGAAAGATGTGGTATGATTGCCAATGAGACAACTCTCAACAAGAGAACAAAATGAAACAGAAATTAACAACTATAGGTCACCGTACGGCCTTCAACAATAAGCACAGCCCATATAGCATAGTCAGCTATGAGACCCCGAAATGACAAAGTAAAACAATTCAAAATAGAAAACTAACGGCCTAATGTATGCACAAAAATTGAACGAAAAAATAAATATGACCCATTTAAACAAATGACAACCACTAGATTAAAGGCTCCTGACTTCGGAGAGTCTAAAATAGAGTCATAGGATAAAATAAAGTTTTTTTGTTCTATAACATAAACGTGGAACAGTATTGTATGTATATGTCAACATTAAATACTTAAAAAATCTTCCATCAACAAATAAAAAAGAAGCATGACATAAAACAGCCACTAAAGAGGATCCTGATTTTAACAGACAGAAACGTGTCTTTGCTAAATTTGGGTTTTTGTGATCTCAAACATTCAATCTGAAATAAATCCTATTTGAATTGTTTTACATTGTCTTATCGGGGCCTTTTATAGCTGACTATGTGCGGTATGGGCTTTGCTCATTGTTGAAGGCCGTACGGTAATTGTTAATGTTTGTGTCATTTGGTCTTTTGTGGATAGTTGTCTCATTGGCAATCATACCACATCTTCTTTTTTATATCCCAGTATATATATAAGGTACACATTAGAGATAACAGTAAAATTCGTTGTAATAAAATTTAGTACGGGATAATCATTCGCTTTAAAATAGTGTGCTGTATCACAAAATGCTTGCAGTTACTGAGGCAAATCTGAATTTTTTTTACTGGAATGCAATCAAGATGTCTAACGTATTCTTCTTACCGAGTTCGTTTGACTATGCGGGATATACATCTTTGAGGAGTCATAAGTCATAAGGTTGTAAAGCAAAAATTCTGTCCCTATCCAATATGCTCTCATTTTTCAGTGGCAGTTCAAATTTCGCCAACCTTCATCCTGGGCTACCTCTATTGCATAACCGGCATATTGTGTTGACTGTAAACTTGTTCTCGTCCTAAACACGCATGCCTTATTTGTCAATGAATGTTAGGCAGACATCGATCACATGTGTTCTCTTCCAGAACATGCATGATATATTTGTCACTGGACGTCTAGCAAACACAAAATCATAAATTTTGTTCTCGTCTTGAGCATGCGTGAAATATTTGTCACTGGACGTAAATTAACAAACAATTAATAAAAATTGTTCTAGTTCTAAGCATGCATGAGCATGAACTAGTGGTCACTGGACGTTGAGCAACCAACAATTGATTAAATTTGTTCTCTGTCTGAGAATGCATGAAATACTTCTCACTGGACGTTAAACAAATTGACGTTTTAGTAACCAACCATCTATCAAATTGGTTCTTATCTTGAGCATGCATGACACATTTGTCACTGGATGTTAAGGAACAAACAGTAAATCCAATATGATCTCATCCTGAACATGCATGAAATATTTGTCACTGGACGGTAAGCAACCAACAATCTATCAATTCATATTACATTATTTTGACTGATTATTAGTTCTATTTATCCCTTTTCAAAAAGTCTAAGTTATAAAACTGAATATCATAAAATTAAGAATGGAAATAGGGAATGCACCAAACATTGTCAAAGAGACAACAACCTGACCAAATAGACGAAAACAGATCGACGACACCGATAGGTCTTTAACACAGCGCGAAAATCCCGCACATGGAGGCGGGCGTCAGTTGATTTTGGTGTATTGTTTTTTTTTGCTTTTGTGTGTCATTATCATAATCTGCACAGTTTCCTTAATTCGTAGTGATATAGGCCATGAAGATATGAATAGATCCTTACATACTTACATGTATAAATGTCGAAGTGATGAATAAAAAACGAAGATGTGGTATGATTGCCAAAATGAGACAACTCTCCACAGTAGACCGAATGACACAGAAATTACCAACAATAGATCATCATACGTCCTTCAACCATGACCAAAGCTCATACCGCATAGTCTGCTATAAAAGGCCCCGAAATGACAAATGTTAAAGTTTATATATATAAAGTTACCTACTCGTACATTTCAGCCGTGTCTATCATTCGATATCCCTTCTGTAATGCGATCTGTACGGCTTGTTCTGTCTGACCACCCGGTCCTGGCGTGGCTCGCCACACACCAAGTCCAAACAGTGGCATATTCACGCCATCATTTAGTGTTATCTTAGATGTTATGTCTGTAGCTACTGATGCCATTCTTCTTCTCATAATATAGTGATATGGTTCTGTGTATAAATAAAAAAATAAATGTCATCAATATATCTTGTTCATAAGTACGTGTCGCAACCAGAGATTTACTAATAATAAATTTTAAACACAATCGTTTTCAATATTGTAGATTTTCTTGGTACTTGATTTTCCTGAATTTTTATTTAAACATTGTTGAATGATGCATTTTTTTTATAATTTGAGTAACAAACAATTATAGCATACTTCTATTCTCTCAATGATAATGAAAAAAAAAATAGGTAATCGCATTTATATTTCTGTTATATTATTTATTATATACATCTATTTTTAATATGTACGATTGTGGTTACAAAATCACTTCAAATCAGCTTTGTTTCCGTCATAAACATACTACTATGTTGCCTTCTTTTAGTTGCTTTTTCATTGTTTTCTATTGTTTTACTGAAATCAGTTCGATGATTGGCCGACAATATATAGCAGGGGCGGATCCAGCCATTTTAAAAAGGGGGTGGGGGGTTCCTAACCAATGATAAAAGGGGGGGGGGGGTCTAACTATATGTCCCCATTCAAATGCATTAATCTGCCGTAAAAAGGGGGAGGGTTCCAACCCCCGGACCCCCCCCTCTTCCCCCTCTGGATCCGCCACTGTATAGTGTACTGTCATCGTAGCTGACTATATATTGTTGTTATTGGGTTGCCGTAGCCCTCAATGTTATGCAAATTTATATTTATAGATTTCTTTTCATCAGGCTTAAAGTTCTTCCAATCATTTAAAATGGTTAAACATTAATAATGTGTTTTTATTTGTTTACATCAAGACGTTAATTATTTTTTTCCAAAAAAAAAAGGATACGCTAGTGAACCAAAAATATACATTAGAAATACATTAATATCTTCATTTATTAAGTATAAATATATCAACAACTCACATGTGTTCACCTTGTTATGTGTTGTGTGTGTAATGATTTATTTACCTGACACACACTCACAGGTATTATTTCAGATGAAACAAAGTTACCTCCCTTTCACGTGGGGTAATTTTAAATTCTACTAAATCATGATATATATTATAATTTTTTTTTTTTCATCTATATGAGTGTATACAAATACATTCTTTACTTTTCATCACTGCTCAGCTCTTTTGTATTGTAAATTTAAAATAGTTATAGATAACTCCCACCTTATTCATTTATAAAACGAGCAAACATAAAAAAAAAGGGGGGGAAGGTAAATGGTTTGAGGCAGATTTTTTTTTCGAACAAAGGCTAAGCGTGTATTATTTTAAAAGTGAACACTTATAGGTATGGGGAAAATTTTAATTCAGAATTTTTGTCAACTGTTTGACCACAATATTTTTCCATCTTATTCGGGATCAGATTTTTTTTAGGAAAAAAATTATAATGGTCGTTTTTTAAAACACTTATAGGCGACACCAAATTAATCTTCGGGTTCTTTGTAATCCTTTCATCGAACGGAAGGATCGAGCGAATAATTTTTTTCGAATTTGAATAATAGACTATATCTTGATTGTGCATAAGTTTCACATATTATCAAACATAAAATATATTCTGTATTTAACTGCTCGTCCTTCTCGGATGATTCCGTTCGTACTAATCTAAAAACTGCTATAGAAATAAAAAGTCTGAAAGGAGATTCAAAATGTTTAGGATGGTTGATCCAGCGTTACCTCTTCTCCTTATGAATTTAAACTTTAGCGGACGACTTTTTAGGAGTTATTGTCACTAAAATAACGAATATTACAATCTTAACACATTATCTTGAAATCTATAATAAAAAGTATATAGGCCAAAATCTTCACTTGGCTCACATCCTTCTGAATGATTGGGTTTCCAATTTTTTAGCGTGTCATAGAAAAGCGACAAAAGATCGGAATATTAATACTGATTTTTAGGAGTGATTGCTCTTAAATGATACCTTTTGCACTTTTTTAGAAAGATGCAGAGAATCCGTAAAATAATGATAAACAAGGTAAGATCAACAAGTAAGAAAATTTCCAAATTTCAGAAATTGGAAAAATGAAATAGATGACTATTATAAAGATTTATATAAAAGTAAAATAGAAAAAAATCAGAATGTATCAAACTTTTACTGTATAAATACTTCACACCTTCACTTGAAGCCAAATTTAACCGATTATTGATTGATTTTCCTATCAGGAATATTTTTTAACCAAACTTCGTATAAGTGACCATGTAATGGTTCTGAAATGGAAAATGGTCGTAAAATTAAAAAACCTGCAAAGTCACCGAAGATGAACTTCATTTTACATGTTTTATTCTATGTTGCAAACCCTAACAAAAATATTTGACATAATTCATATAACGATACACAGTTAGATGATGAACATTTTATTCATTTTCCTGATGACCAAACAATATTTTACATATCAAACCCCACTTCCTTTGAATATGTTATAATTATTGGATTCTTTATCAAAAGGTCATTAGAGCGTATATGAGCGACACACATTTCTTTTTTTTTTCTTACGTTTGCGTTATAACGCCAACCTTTGCGAAATAATGCAAACTTAGATGCGTTTTACCACAAACGTATAATGCAAACCTTTGCAATATATATATATATAACGTAAATATCTTGATTTCAATTATTCATTAAGTTTTTTATATATGCACGGCTGACGTTCATTCCGTTTGTTGCACCAGCATATTGGGTATACGTGTCTCAATTGAAACGTTACTTTAGATCTAGCTCAAAGTACGTTGATTTTGTTGAACGAGGAATACGGCTTTCTTAAAAGTTGCTAAGACAGGGCTATGAATCCATCAAATTAAGGTCATCACTCAAGAAATTTGACAGTCGCCATCATGAGCTGATTGGCCATTATGTCAAAAGTGTGTCAACAACTATATCTGATATTCTTCCTCAGTCATAATAACCTTCCATCATTACCGAACTGAACAAAGAAACAACAGGACGGTGCCGTATACGGTACAGGAAATGCGTACCTTTCCGGAGCACCAGATTTCTCTGTCGGTTTTTAGTGGAGTTCGTGTTGTTTCTTATTTCTTATTTTTACTGTTGATGTAAATGTCCTTTGGTTTTGTGAGTCTTTGTTTACTCCTTGGTTTTGATTGTTATTGTCTGACTAGTATATACGTAAAGAACCATAAATACAAGGCAAAACCATTATAATTTATACGCATAAGAATAAAAGAATACTAAAGGGACGTTTATACTTTTCCTGAATTATTTGAAAAAAAATAAATTAAACATAAATAGTTGATTGTTGTTTGAAATTTCAAAAATCACTTTACACACTAAAAGAAAGCCCTACAAATTGTCCTTGATTAATGTTAGTTCCAGCACCACTGACTTGAGAGTTCTTAAACTTTATAGTCACACCAGATTGCTGGTCTGTGACAGATTCTTTACAGTTTGTACCATAATTAGTCTGACGTCCAATGTCGTCCATTTCAATTATGTAATCTCTCATGGAATAGACACGAACTGGTTTTGTAAAGTTCATCTGCCAAATTTGGGCAATATTTGGTCCAAAGGTTGTTTGTTTGGTTTCGTGAATCTTTTCCTCGTTTGAATCGTTCATTATTCGTATGCTTATACTTATTGCAACCTGGTTTTGTTGGTACCCATATGGTGCTGGTTGAACATAAGGAAGAACAATTACAACTCCTTTGAGCCAAATATCTTTATCTGAAAGAAAAATGAGAGACTGATTTCCCGACGATCCCATTGGTCCGGTAATCTGTCCATATCGATTGATGCTATAGGTTTGTCGTGTGAATACAGGAGCTCTCAAACTACTTGGAAATGCTTTTGATTTTACACCGAAATGAGATTGATAAATGGATACCATTTCGTCACTCGTCAGTAAACAAGAGTTTGCAACAGCTTCAGAAAAGAATTTCATTTCAACATTTGGGAATCGTACCAGAAACAGGACACTTCCAAGAGCTTCTCTGATATTTCCACCAGAAGGCTCTAACTTGGCAAGCTCACACTGGTGTTTACCCCATTGTAAAATAAATTGACATATGTCTGTTTCAGTGCAGTCTAAATAATCTGATTTCAAAATCATCTCCAAGCAATCCTTGGAAAGGCTTACTGCATGTTCTGACAGAAGACATGCCTTTGTATTCATCTCTATATAGTCTAAGCTTTCTGTTTGGAGATCTGATAAATGGTATTGGTATGCTGTTTGTAATGTTTTTGTCGCATGCTCTGATTGTGCCGTTTGTTTAAGAACTGTCTCACATTTCCTCTTCACTGCAGCTAACATATACTTATCAGCTGCATACAACATTTCCTTCACATTGTTGTTTGTTATTGTGATGTCATCGCTATAGAAGTATCTACAAGTGAAAATATTTAACTTCAATTAAAGTTGAATAACGCAAATGACAATTTCACTTCACAGATTCAGTGCTTCCGAATTTCCCTTGTGGGTTCACATTAATAAAACTAGAGGCTCTCAAGAGCCTGTGTCGCTCACCTTGGTTTATGTGCATATTAAACAATGGACACAGATAAATTCATAACAAATTGTGTTTTGATGATGGTGATGTGTTTGTAGATCTTACTTTACTGAACATTCTTGTTGCTACAATTATCTCTATCTATAATGAACTTGGCCCAGTAATTACAGTGGAAAATATTTTCTAAAAATCTACAAAAAAATATGAAAAATGTAAAAATATAACTATAAAGGGCAATTACTCCTAAAGGGGTCAACTGACCATATCGGTCGTGTTGACTTATTTGTTAATCTTACTTTGCTTAACATTATTGCTGTTTACTGTTTATCTCTATCTATAATATTATTCAAGATAATAACCAAAAACAGCAAAATTTCCTTAAAATTACCAATTCAGAGGCAGCAACCCAACAACATGTTGTTTGTACTATCTGAAATTTTCAGGGCAGATAGATCTTGACCTGATAAACAATTTAACCCCATGTCAAATTTTCTCTAAATGCTTTAATTTTTTAGTTATAAGCTAAAAACTGCATTTTACCCCATCTTGGTTTTGTTGACCGGCTCACCGGACACAATTTTAAAACTACAATGATGATTGTGGCTTAGTTTGGTTTAATTTGGCCCAGTAGTTTTAGAGGAGATGATTTCAGATTTGCTCTAAATGCTTCGGTTTTTGAGTTATAAGCCAAAAACTGCATTTTACCCCTATGTTCTATTTTTAGCCATGGTGGCCATCTTGGTTGGTTGACCGGGTCACTGGACACATTTTTTAAACTAGAAACCCCAAAGATGATTGTGGCCAAGTTTGGTTTAATTTGGCCCAGTAGTTTTAGAGGAGAAGATTTTTGTGATAGATTACTAAGATTTACGAAAAATGGTTAAAAATTGACTATAAAGGGCAATAACTCCTAAAGGGTGTCAACTGACCATTTCGGTTGTGTTGACTTATTTGTAGATCTTATTTTGCTGAACATTATTGCTGTTTACAGTTTATCTCTATCTATACTATTATTCAAGATAATAACCAAAAACAGCAAAATTTCCTTAAAATTACCAATTCAGTGGCAGCAACCCAACAACGGGTTGTTCGATTCATCTGAAATTTTCAAGGCTGATAGAACTTGACCTGATAAACAATAAACCCCATGTCAGATTTGCTCTAAATGCTTTGGTTTTTGAGTTATAAGCCAACAACTGCATTTTACCCCATTGTTCTATTTTTAGCCATGGCGGCCATCTTGGTTGGTTGTCCGGGTCACCGGACACAATTTTTTAAACTAGATACCCATATGATTGTGGCCAAGTTTGGGTTAATTTGGCCCAGTAGTTTCAGAGGAGAAGATTTTTGTAAAAGTTAACGACGACGGACGACGACGACGACAGACGCCGGACTCAAAGTGATGGGAAAAGCTCACTTGGCCCTTCGGGCCAGGTTAGCTAAAAACATATCCGATATTATCTGTGAAACGATTGTTCTATAACTGTAAACCAACTCGTGATGGCGTCCGTAAAATTAATGAAGGAATGATTTCAACTTCACCATTTGGAACTCTTGGTTTAATAGCCTCCTTGTGAGCTGCACACTTCTATCAAGGAAATCATGATAGAAACTACAAGCACGGGAATATCGTATCAATTGGGAGATAAATAATTCGTATGCAGGCGCTGCTAGAATGTTGCTACTTAGAAATGGAAAGATCACAATTGGGAAGCTAAAATTTTCTCTTTTGTAGTAAAGTTTTGTTTTTCAACCGACCCTCATTGTCAATTTCTAGATGTAGGTCAAGATATGAGGCCGACGTTAGGTGATACACTTGCATCTTGTTAAATTCATCACACTGATTAGTGACTTCGAGATAAAGAACCTTTTTTGTTTTTGTAATGAGCGTCTTTATGTAGTAAATTTGTGTCAGAAATAGCTTTGATTTTCTATATCGTTTGACATGTATGTGGTATTACGATTACCACAACACTTTCTCGTATGCAGATACTACGAAGGAAAGCTATCATACGTCAATAAAACGTGAGTGCTGCAAATAGCACTAACGATCAATAATACGATCATCTTTTTTTGTGTAAATCAATTTTATTCCATGTACTCACTTTAGAATATCTCGAAAGGTATCTTCATCCACATCGGGTAGAATTATATCCCCTTTTTCTGGTAGAGACCCTTCAAACATTGTATGGAAGACGGCACTTCGGCTAGACAGCATGTACTGGTGTGCTTTAATAGGAGTTCTATCATCTCCTACTCTAAACGTGACGTCACACATGATCTCATTCTGTAGCATATACATCATACATTCAGGCAAACCTTTGTTATCGCGCCAGTCTGTTGTATTATTCGCATCCATCTAAAATGAATTTGTGAAAAAGTTAAGTGTCCCAAATATATATACCAACTATCTAGATACAATTAAATACTATAAATTAATATAAATACAATATAGACCAAATAGTTTTAGCCGGTTTGTCTCCGAGCCGACGATTGTCTGAAGTATTATATAAGAATAAATCGTTAGTAAAATATAGAATGGAAATGGGGATGTGTCATACAGTAAGGATACTACTTCGTCAAAATTATCTCCCCATTACGCCAGTTCATTTTCACAATCGTAGAAATGGAAACCATTGTAGGGATGACGCGCTACCAATTTTGTTCTTTGAAACCGATAAATTTATCCACATTGCACCATTACGATCCTTGTATGTCAGTTATATTTTAGAAGACAAATGTATCAACTAGCTAATGAACATCAGTTAATGATCTTGTCTGCATTGATTCAACTTAAAACTATTGGCTGATCGGTTGTCAGGTGGAATTTTCGAAAATTCATCAACATTTATAAAAAAAAATTCTAACTAAATATTTTGTGGAAGGGCAGACTATATTTCTTTAGTGGTTGAAGACTATAAACCCTAGTTATCACACACAAAAAAATATAATTTTTCGAAGATATGCATTTTCATCATCCAACTTGAAAGATTGTCGTCATGTACTTTCAGTAAAAAAGTAGCTATTCGAACCCACCTACTCTGTTTTTGTGATTCATTAGATTAGTCTCGATAACCCAGACGCATATTTAAATATAGCGTCTGGGGTGATTAACCGGACTTGTCAGATATTTATAGGGGGCGTAACAAATAATTAAATATAGAACACATCTATAAATAGCACTTCCGTTATCCCCATTATATTTAAAAAATTAGAAACAATATTAATACAAACGGTAAACAGTGTAACGTTATATGTATAAAAATTATGTGATTATTGAAGCTGATATTTTTTAGTTGACCTTATTTAGCCCAACTTGAAGATGGGCAATTTTAAAAAAACGATAAAAAAATGTAATTCGCGGTGGTCTTTTTTCCTGAATTTTGTGACAAATCATGTAAAACAAAAATTTAAGGCAGCAACTATTTGATTTCAGGGGGGGGGGGGGGGAGGTCTATGGGTTTTTTTTTTCTGTTCAAACTTTTTTTTTCGCCTTCGGCGAACAATCTATTTTTTTAGCGACAAACTGAAAGCAATTTTTTTCTTTCAATTTGAGCATTTCATATAGTGGCAGCTGAGGGTGAAACAAACAATTTTTTTTTTTTACGCAGGGTCCAAAACCTGGAAACAAAAATTTTTTTTCCCAAAAAAAACATAGCCCCCCCCCCCCCCCAGAAAATCAAATGGTTGCTGACTAAGAATTAAGGATTTTTTTTCGTGGGAAAATTTGGTTGATTATTTAGGGAAACAATGTAGTATGACTCTAGAGTACCCTCCTTATAACAAGGTCTGGATCAGCCACTGTTTGTGTAAAGGGGGTACCACGCTCCGCTGTGCGCTAAGAGAGCCCAGTGATCCGTATCTAGGTGGACTGTTGTACATAAAGCCATACAATATACCCTTATTTTCTGGTGAGTTATAGTTTCTCCGACATGTATCCCGAACGGCCTATAATCTAGGACCTCATCTTTATATTTATTGTCATTTTTTTCCGTCCTGGACATTACCCTATTTACCACAAGACGATAACCAAGCAACCCAAAATCAATCTATTTGTATATTATAACACACCACGTTCAATATTCTCTTATCTTCATACTATAAAATGCCATTTTCAATATTTTTGTATTATAGCATACACTCTCTATTCTATTTGCCACTTGACGTTAAGCAACTAACAGTCGGTATATTGATCTATATTGTATCCACATTAGTCTGTATTCTTTATTTTTTCCCTTTTTTCTTAGTTTTGTCTCGTTATTCTTATTTCTGTAAATTCTTATAATTTATGCTTTCCTTTTTATATATATAATCTTTCAGATATCTGACGCACTTACGTATACCTTACTGGAAAATCACACATCAAGTTACGTTTATGGAAAGAAAAACAACTCATACAAATACTAAGATTTCAATGGAGAAAAAAATCCATAACAACTTATTACTGGCAGATCAGTTAGATCATACAATAAGCCAACTCAATTTTTATTTACAAAATTAACTGATCTTAAAATTGCAAACGACATAATAGTCTGAATGTTTCACAATAATATCGCCTAATCCTTTTGTGAAGAAAACATTTAGGGACCAATCTTCACACAATACCACTTTGCCAGTCTCCGTGTCCATGAAGAAATACATAAGTTAACCAGTTATTCATGAAACCCAATACTAGTACTCTAAAGTCTTTGAATACATGTTTGAATCAATCACATGGAAAAGATGGAATGGGATTTATCCCATGCTGCATGATAACGTGTGTATTCTCCTACTACAAACTATTATGCTGAGTTCACGCGTAATACGAAGTCGATTCCAATATCCATCATGTATTAAAGGGCAACTTCACAAAAATTCTACTGTACATGTGAACCTTTATATAAAATAAGGAGATTGGTATGACTGCTTATGAGGCAACAACCTAGCAGAGTTCAAATGACATGGATGTTCGCAAATATAATCACTGCTCGGCCTTCAATATTTAGAAAACTCCATACCATATAAATAACTGAGAATGAGATACAATTCAAACGTGAAAACTAATAAATTTCTTATATGATTTTTAATTTCTTTAATTCTCTGACATATCTGACAACAATGTGATTCTTGATTTTTGTTTTATTTTAATAAATGTCTGAGTACCTTTTTTGCTTTATGGCTGCTGTCAGAATAATGTTTATACTGTGATTATAATGATTGCTGCCTGCTACAGTAATTAAAAACAAATCTTTGAATCTTTTTTTCTTATAAAATTGGAGCTGTTTATGATACAATGAAAATTCAAGTATTATAGATTTTTTTTTAATTCTTCACATTTTTGAATACACATAATATCTGTGGCTAGTAATCTTCATTGGTTTGTCTACAAAAGAAAGTAAATGTTAAAATCATATTAATTTTTGGTCACCAGCATAGCATATATGAAAAACAAAATGTTTGGAAAAACATCATATATAAAAATACATTTTAAAATGTCTTGGTGCAAGCTGAATCCCGCTACGGCATGCAATATTATCTCGCTGTGTTGATGACACAACCCATTGGTGGCGTTGGGTTGTTTCCTGTTCTTTTGTCGGGTTGATGTCTCTTTAACACATTCCCTGTTTGTATTCTCTATCAAAATCATGCATGAATTTTTATCATTATTGAAGGCCATACAGTTGCCTATAATAACTCACATCCACCTCGTTTGAACTTGGGTGGATACATTGTAACTGTCTCATTGGTATTCATACCGCATTTTCTTATTTGTATAATGTTGACCTTTTGGTACTTTTCTCCTCAATTTTTGTTTTAGTCTACAGTTTGACCTCTTAATCATGTTGATGTTTACTTTTGGTAATGTATATCACTGGGCCCACCGGTTGCTGCCTCATTGACACCTCCTTTCATTGATGCTAGATCAACTGTTTTGGATAAAATCGAATTTTCAGTATTTTCCTCATGTCATGGTTTTATTTCAAGGTTTAGAAAGCCAATTGGTATATATTCACAGATAACATTGCATGTATTCTTTTATGAATTTTATGAGTGTGGAAAAAAAATGCCTTTAAAAAGTGCAAAAAAAGTATTGTCCAGTTGACCAGTCCAGACATTTTAACCCCGCCACATTATTTATGTATGTGCCTGTCCCAAGTCAGGAGCCTGTAATTCAGTGGTTGTCGTTTGTTGATGTGTTACACATTTGTTTTTCGTTCATTTTTTTACATAAATAAGGCCGTTAGTTTTCTCGTTTAAATTGTTTTACATTGTCTTATCGGGGCCTTTTATAGCTGACTATGCGGTATGGTCTTTGCTCATTGTTGAAGGCCGTACGGTGACCTATAAGAACTAGAGGCTCTCAAGAGCCTGTGTCGCTCACCTGTTACTGTATTTACTGATGTCGGTCATCTTGGTTGGTAGGTGGGGTCATTAGACACTTTTTTTAAATAGATACCATAGTGATGATTGTGGCCACGTTTAGTTTAATATGGCCCATAGTTTTAGAAAAGAAGATTTTTGTACAAGTTACAAAAATGACGAAAATTTGTTCAAAATTGACTATAAAGGGCAATAACTCCTTAAGGGGTACTCTTACAATTTTTATCATGTTGACTTATTTGTAGATCCTACTTTGCTGAACAAAATTGCTGTTTACAGTTTATCTCTATCTATAATAGTATTCAAGATAATAACCAAAAACTGCAAAATTTCCTTAAGATTACCAATTTTAGGGCAGCAACCCAATAACGAGTTGTCAGATTCATCTGAAAATTTGCGAGGGGATAGATCTTATTCTGATGGACATTTAAATCTTGAAAGATTTGCCCTAAATGTCTTAGTTTTAAAGATATAAATCAAAAACTGCATTTTACCACTATGTTCTAATTTTAGCCATGTCGGCCATTTTGTTTGGTAGGCGGTGTCATCGGACACATTTTTCAAACTATATACCACAATGATAATTATCGCCAAGTTTGGTTTAATTTGGCCATGTAGTTTCAGAGAAGAAGATTTTTGTACAAGTTACAAAAACTGACGAAAATTTGTTAAAAATTGACTATAAAGGGCAATAACTCCTTAAGGGGTTGACTGACAATTTTGGTCATATTGACTTATTTGTAGGTTTTACTTTGCAGAACATTATTGCTGTTTACAGTTTATCTCTATCTATAATAGTATTCAAGATAATAACCAAAAACTGCAAAATTTCCTTAAAATAACCAATTCAGGGGCAGCAACCTAACAACAGGTTGTCTGATTCATCTGAAAATTCTAGGGCAGATAGATCTTGACCTGATTAACAATTTTACCTTATGTCAGATTTGCTCTAAATGTTTTGGTTTCAAAGATATAAACCAAAATATACATTTTACCCCTGTGTTCTATTTTTAGCCATGGCGGCCATCTTGGTTGGATGGCCAGGTCATCGGACACATTTTTTAAACTAGATACCCCAAGGATGATTGTGGCCAAGTTTGGTAAAATTTGGCCCAGTAGTTTCAGAGGAGAAGGTTTTTGTAAAAGTTTACGGACGACGGACGACGGACGACGGACGCCAAGTGATGAGAAAAGCTCACTTGACCTTTCAGGTCAGGTGAGCTAATAAGAATATATTTTATTTCCAATTAAAGGGCCCTATAAAGAGCTTTCATGACATTACATACAAGAACGTAAGCTTTCATGACATTATATACAAGAACGTATATATGTTAATGTTTGTGTCATTTTGGTCTTTTGTGGATAGTTGTCTCATTGGCAATCATACCACATCTTCTTTTTTATATTTGTTTACTAACATTATATTAAATATCTTTTTATAACAACGTGTCCCACTTCTTATACATTTTTGTAAGTGTGTATAAGCTAAATGCATTTGTTTAAAAAAAAATCGAGCATAACTCGTTTTTACCGTTTGGTATATGTTCAAATTGGCATCTTCTAGATATACTTTGTTTGTTTTTCTTCTGCTAATTGTTTTGGATTGCGTTCCTCCTTTAAATGTGTACAACATTGCGCATCCTTCCTCCCCCCCTTTTTTTTTTTTACACATATCAAAATGCGAACTTCATTATACACTACAGACATATACAACAAACTTATCCTGGATGAAGTTCATATTTCATAGCACTTTTCAATAAAGTATTTATAAAGTTAAAGATATAACAAATCAACCACAAAATGTATTTATTTAGCGTACACACAACGACTGTTCGAGTGGTCCCAGTCAATACAAAAATTGCCTATTATATATAATTATTAACTTGCTTGCGTAGCACGGACATGCATGAAAGAATATAACTACTCGATGTTTCAGGTTGTATTAAAATTTATGTAACAGTTTGTGTTGTTATATAATCTTACCAAAGTTTGATGTGTGCTGTTTTTTTCCTTCGTGGTGATGGAAGCCATGCTGCCTGGTGTTTTCCACGACTTGTATGTCGTCACAAAAAAATATAAATAGCTTTAAACAACAATCGGTACACTCGGACTTTTCAATAGTATTATCGTAATATAATTTCTTCCGAAGTCAATAACCAACTTCTTGGTTATTCGTCTTGGACATCATCTTTAAATACAAGCTAAAAAATCCGATACTATTCCGAATGTCATAAATTACCATTTTTATATCACTTGTCATCCAGACGCTCTACTTTGAAAAATAAAGCGACTGGATGATCGAGACTATCATTAGATAGGCATTTCACTTGACCCATATATCGCATCTTCTAGTACTGTGATTTTTTTTATGTTATGAAGTCAACCTGTAGCTTTGATATATAAAAATAATAGAATCTGAAGCGAGACGATGTATGAAATATTCTTGATTTGTACGATGTCAAGACAAAATATTCAACTCAAACACGCCCTAACATATAAAGGTGCACTGGATTTTCTCTTTTCGATACTATTGTTACTCATTTTTTGGAATTTTTTCTTGAGTCACATAATGGAAGGGCAGACACGAAAATTACTGAACTGATAGATTGATATGTTTTCCGTCCGTGGTAAAAAAAATTAAAAGATCAGAGGTTATGCATTTTTTTCATCCAACTTGAAAGATACCCATGTCGTCGACTTGATATCTAATTGTTCTGCTTAACTATGTACTATATAAATTGAAAACATATGCAAATGGTGTTTTTAAAACAAAACTCTTCGTAATTGAGAAGAGAATTGTAATTTTATTTGTTTCTATTAACTTTTAAATTATTTGTCACTATAATAAACGTTACAGTCCATATTTATTGCCTTCTCTAACAAAGAGCTTCGATTCTTTTGTTCTATTTCAACTGGGTTTCCGACTGCTTAGAGACAACAACTCTACCAAAGAGTAAAAAACCAGTGTATGTTATGTACTTCATAACTTTATATATACACATGGAAAAACGTATTGCAACACCTTGATTTTTTAAAACTTGAAAAATCAGCCTCTGATTTTGGATGGAATATGATAAATAAAGGCAACAGTAGTATACCGCTGTTCAAAACTCATAAATCCATGGACAAAAAACAAAATCGGGGTAACAAACTAAAACCGAGGGAAACGCATTAAATATAAGAGGAGAACAACGACACAACACCGAAACGGACCAAGCAATAGACAAAACACCACGAGAATAACAAATATAACATCAAAACCAAATATATGAATTAGGGATAGACAAGTACCGTGCCACGTCTTATCTCAAAAATAAGAGAAAACACAAACGACTCAAATAAAATAAAATATTTTGTAAAATAATATTGAAACGTAGTTAATGATAACATGGGCATTAAAACAAACAAAAAATGTATGAAAAAAAAAGTTTTATCTAACCAAATTTTTTATAACAAAATGAAGTGTTTTTGTACAAAAAAATGCATTTTACAACTTTTACTTTAGTCGAACTTTACAATGTCAGACATTTCAAAATTAATCTTTAGATGATTGTTCACATCATGGTTGATCGTTATACGCCAAAGAATTAATATTTTGTGCGCAGTCTCCATTCAAACAGATAACCTCATCTTAACGTCTTCTGATTCCTGCCATAAGTCGACTAATTTATTGCTAAGTTAGCAGTAACTATTCCTGACGAAGAGTATTGTTTATTTCATGACGTGTTTGAACTAGGGTGTCCTTTCGTGCACTTTACGCCCAATAGTGTCCCATAAATGATCGATATGGTTCAAAGTCGGGCTACGATCGGGCCAAGGTAGATAAACCGAATTACATTGGAACAATGGATCTTCCTCCACGATGCTAATTTCCAACTTTGGCGAGCTCTGCACCATATTGTAAACGGGTAACTGTGTGTCTGTTCGTATGCAAATGTCCTTGAAATGGTCTTATCGCACGATAACCGGAAGCGCTGAGGCGATCTCGAAAAGTTCTTGTTTAAAGGCTACTGTATGGGCATCACTCTCTTTTTAGGATTGTATTGTTTGCAATGGGTTTTCTTCTGACCAACCTTCATTATGCTTATTTTCCCTAGCAGATGTTATAGAGGGTCTTCTTGATCTTGGAAGGTCTTTAACATCGTTAGTTACCTGATTTTTATTCTCAAAACGACTTATAGTGGAATGGTGATAACCAAAAATACGTGGAATTGTCACAGCGACATACCTCCTTCTCTCATGCTGATTATCTGCCATCTAGCTGCAAATATGAGTTGTGGATGACCAATTACAAGGTGTCAATCACATAACTTTATAAACTTGGTTATTTAAAGTGTTAAAAACAATGAGAATAAAAACATCTGTCTTACTGTTTACGAGTACAGTAGCTGCATGTGCAGATACAGTGTAATAACTTATCGAGTCGATATGTGTTGATTAAACCCAGGTGATATCTAAATAATGTTTAACTAGTTCTATTTTAACAAATTATATCACAAAAAAGTAAAAAGTGTTTTTTTAATTTAAATTTCAATTTGGTGTTGCAATACTTTTTTTTCCATGTCTATATATAGTGCTTGCTTTAATTAGCGTAGCTTAATATATTAAACCACAAATAAAGTTCCGTAGCTGGTTTCTTGCCGTCTACGTTTTGTAAGCAGACGGAAATGCATTACTGTCGGCACGGTAGTATTTCCTGGACCATAAGGGATAATGATAGCCTTCTGGGGATCTTCACAACTTTCTAATACTGCCCAAAGTTCTACATACACAGTTAACTGAAGTACTTTAATTATATTATTCAGGAATGAATTTTAATATGTATTATAACCGTTTACTTTTTTTTTGCTATCTTTAAAAACCTGAGGCCACAGCATTGCTTTAATGTCTTTTATCATGCAGTGAATTCATTTTTTTTTTAATCTCAAAATTTCATGATCACCTGTGTGTAAAATTATTTCATCCCCTAGCTGGGGAGAGCGTTTTCAGTTTTTGATCAAAAACACTGTTCAGATACATTGTAGACAAAATAGCAACCTAAATTTCGCGGAATGCAAATACAACAGTGATACCAACAACTCGGCGCACACGGCCAACTCGCACCATTCAAACGCTCTCACTAATTTTCACGACTTTCATCATTTTATCAAACTCCCACCACTCAAAAAAAGGAGAAATATACAGTCAGCCAAAAGCTAAGCACCACTTAATTATAACCGGAAATATTTTTTTGACTTTTGCGAAAAATATACAAATGTTTGGTGTATTGAATTGCCTTTGACATGCACCAAGAGAGACTGGTGACATCAAACTACTGTTACAGAAGGTTATTCTTCGATGCCTTACATCGACGCAGGATGGCGTCAAGACAAAAGTTTAAGATAGCCTTTAAAGACGTCACAATTATTTGGCAGTGGCGGATCCAGAGGGGGGGGGGGGTTCCGGGGGTGCGCACCCCCCCCTTTATTTTTGCCGATCAATGCATTTGTATCGGGACATATGTTTTGCACCCCCCTTTCGAAAATTCCTGCATCCGCCCCTGTTTGGACTGCGATGCATGTAACAACAAGTCATATCGTCGTGTCTGATATAAACAAAACAATGATACCACACTAGTTACATCCAATATTCTCTAGTGAAAAACAGTTACCGCGAATAAAAACAGGGTTGAATGAAATTACGCTGACATTTTCGAGACGTCATAATTATTTGGACTACTTGCATCTATATTTCATTTAGATGTTGTTTTAATACTTTTATTGTCTGTGTTTGGATCACGCCTCTATTGTGCTCTTTACATTTAGATAAAGATATTAAATTGAACAACTTTTACTATTAATTGATAAAAATAAGTAACAAACCTTGTTGATATCTCATATTAACTAGCTGGCTGTTTATCAATACGATTTTCCGGAAAAGGAAGTAAAATGTATCGACCACAAAAAATATGTATTTTTAGAACAGGCAATTGAGAATTACTATTCTTACGTCATCCTATTTTTTGTTAAACTAAACAGGCTTTCTTCCTCGGGGGGGGGGGGGGGGGGGGGGGGGGCACTTCAAACTTTTTTGGGTAGGGGTGAGCAGCTGAGACATCAAGTACCCCACCCTTTTCATATATTTCGTTTATCAAAAATATATACCTTGTCATGTATTAATGAACAAAAAACAGACCTATAGATATATTTGGATATTTTTCATCTTCTTGTACATTAGATTTTACAAAAATTTTGAGGTCCCGCTCATTTTACGTTTTTGTTTAGATGCAACGCAGTCGCAATAATCACACCTTGCTTTTCCAATAAATTCTTCACTCCTCCATTTGCCCCTTTTATAACTTTAATTATGAAGAAATTTCAATTTGAAAAGACAATAAATATTGTTTTACTAGATAAATGTAGTAACACTTCAGATGGTATCACTTTTATTGAGTTTACATTAATTAAAAACTGATTTGTCGTTCCCTCTTGAAGGACGCTAACACTATATATATGCTATGGAATTTCTTCAAATGTTTCATGTATGCAAACTTTTCAATGTTAATTAGGTGCAAATGTCAAAATGATTGGATTTATTGCATCTATATCTAACCTCAGTGGAAATACTACATTGAATAAATAGAGTTTAATTGGTTTGACAAATAGCTGATGCATTTACGACTGAGGTTTAACCGCATCAAAAATAAATAGAACATTTGATTAGTTTCAGATACTTATAATATATATATCCAGCAAGTGATAATATCAACCTATTGATATATTTAATCTGAATTTCTCACCCTTTTCATATATCATGAAGCATGAAATAGTGACCTATTCCAGCGGCTCATCCCTACCAGTCATTACATAGGAAGTGGCCCCCCGGGCTTTCTTCATACAAGATAACATACAAATACAAAACCTATTAAACAATAATAAGACCTGCAATCAAACAAGCTTTCTATTGTGTTACAATAAAGTTACAATACAGAGGACTACTGTAAAAAATGATATTGATTTTATTTATGAAAAGGAGGGGGAGGTCTGAATTTTATTTATGTAGAGAAGTAAATGGGACTTGGGCTAAATTCAACTATAGTATTACTTCAATTTTGAATGAAGTAGCTCCTAAAAAGATACCAAGAGGAAAAACACACAGAGCCAAGAATGACTTTTGAATATGAATAAACTCATCATAGATATATACCAGGATAAAATTTTGTATTTACACCAGACGCGCGTTTCGTCTATAAAGACTCATCAGTGATGCTCAAATGAAAAAAATGAAAATGGCCAAATAAAGTACGAAGTTGAAGAGCGTTGACATTATTGAACTTATTCAAAAAAGAGTTATGCTTTTTATAATGATTATTGTAAATGCAGAAATAAAACCCACAGGGAGGTTTAAATTTTATGAATGCACACGCCCCCCCCCCCCCTTTTTCGTTTCAATCTGAACATGTCTTACTGGGTGAGCTGCATGCATGCCTTCGAAATTTTCAAAAATAAAAACTTTTGAGTAAAACATTTCAATGTATTGTATTTTTTTTCTTCTCTTCGAAATTTTCAAAAATGAAAATTTTTGAGTAAAACATTTCAATATATTATATATTTTTTTTTCTTTTAGTCTTAATTTTGAAATGCGACATTAAATTATTACACAAATAGTATCAACAATCCTAATTCTCAAATAAAGAAGCTTAACGGTATTCAGTTAGAACAGACCATTATAATATATTAGAGTATTAAAGCTATAAAAAAACAAACTATAAAAATCAGGTGAAAAGGGCTTTAACTAGTCAGATTGAGTAAACGTATTGTATAAAAGTGTTTATTTGGGCGTCTGCAACTTCATTGTAACATGATAGACATATTGCACACTGAAACGAGCCGAGGAGACAATTCTTTGATCATCAAGGGCCATACATATCGGAAGATAAGTGTCCTGAAATATAACAACATATCTTACTAATGTACTACAAAACTGTGTAAAGCCAGTCACCACGGATTTTATTGTCAAAACACAGATCGAGCATAAATATGTGGCAGATGACCGAAAGACAGAGGCTAAAGAACTACGGTTACGGTCAGGGAAAATGTCTGGAGATGTATCTTGTAGGCCTTCTTCCACCTCCCCACTGTGAGCAGGGGACAACAGTTTTATACATGTTATGATTGACAATTCATAAATTTGTACAAGTGGCTAATGGAAGAGGTCTATAATGTTAAATTAAAAATAACATGACTTGGATGGAGAGTTCTCTCATTGGCACTGATCATATCACATCTTCTTATATCTATTCACCTGTAATTTACCTGTAAAAAAATCGGCGCAAATGAAAGAAAATATCGGCGCAAATGAAAGAAAAAAATCGGCGCAAATGAAGTGCAGATCGGCGCAAATGCAAAACGCCGGTTTATTTTTCATAGATTATAAAAATAGACAAATACGAAGTGTACTTAGTTTAGTAAGTAAAAATCAAACTTGGAAACGCAAGCAATTCTCTAAATAGATAATGAGAGGTGGAATGATTAAAAATGAGAAAACTCTAAACCAAATGACGTTTTCGTACATCACCCGTCTTTCGAATTCACATTCAGTCAAAATTTCATAATCTTGAATATTATTAGTACATAATAGGTAAAATAACAGACTAAACTGCATGGTATCGAAAGATCTGAGATCTCAATTAAATTATAATGAGTAACCATAAAAAAAAATACGTCCTCCTTACTCTGTTGGTGCAGTCACATCCCTGTTAGTAACATCAGTATGGTGAGAACGTCATGTACCAGTGTAAATACTTTTACTATTGACTATCGTTATAGGAATAACAGTATTGTTAAAAGCAAGTGACTGTAATAAAATATAAAAGTTGTCAAAATCTATTCACGTAAAGTTTATTATCTGCATACTTTATATTTATTTTGGCTTTTTAACTTTTTTACGCAAGCGTTGATGAGTCTTTTGTAGACGAAACGCATGTCGGGTATACACAATTGTTACGTCTGGTATTTATGACGAGTTTTGTCATGTCTATAGCATTGAAAAATTAAAATTTATTTATTTACAATAATGATAAAAAAAATCAGTATTTTATTTTTTTTTCAAAATTTGTCATTTCCTATGTGAAAATAATTTTAACAAAAATATCCTTGTTATACGGACATTTTACTAGCAATGGCAAAAAACATTATAACAAAATGCTAAAAATACACGTCTGTATATTGTTGAATCTTTGTACATACATAACATTTCTTGAATGTGTGGAAAATACTGGTGTATGCAAAAGGTAAGACATTTTCTGCAGAAAATACATATTTCATATACTTAGATTTATTTGAAAAAAATTAAATATAGAAATAGAATGCCTTAATGAATTTTTAAAAACAACATCCAGTTGATTTAATTGAATAAGTATAAAGGGCTACCATAAAGCAAACGAAAGGTGATTTTTCTTGTTCATGTTTAGTGTGTTATTCCAAAATTGATGTATTATTGAAAGTGTTACTAAAGAGTATTTATACTACAAAATCCAACCTCTTTTATTTTAAATGTGACTGAAACTATTTTCTGCTCACTGATTTATATGAAAGAGAGACTAAAGATACCAAAGGAATAGTCAAACTCAAAAGTCGATACTAAAATGCCGCGGATAAAAAAAAGAAAAAGAACAACAGACAGACAGACAATTGCACACAAAATTCAACATGGAAAACTGGTAGTTACGACATTAAAAAAATAATTTTTATGCTACACCTACGATAGTAGAGGGGCATATTTATTCTGGTCTGTCTGTCCGTCCGTTCGTTCATTTTTCCCTCTGTCCATACGTCTTTTACACTTCAGGTTAAAATTTTAAGTTAATGTAGTGTTTGCCCAATCAACCTGAAACTTAGTGCACATGTATCGTATGTTATGATAATTGTAATTTTAAGGCGTAATCGGAGTTGTTTCTCCAAGTTTACAGGCCACTGAACATAGAAAACGATAGTACGAGTGGGGCACATGTACACTATGGACACATTCGTGTTTATATCTATCCTTATACATGTTTTATTTATGAAGAGAATGTTGTATAATTCCTCTAGAGACCAATTGACATAGAAATTGACAACTATAGGTCTCTGTACGGCCTTCAACAATTGTGAAACCACCGCATAGTCAGCTATAAAGGCCATGAAATGACAAAATGTTGAACAGTTACAATGATCCCTATTTGTTTTAAATTTTGTTTTCTTTTTTCATTTCAATTGTTAAATCAGGAAATCTCTAATGCTTATCATCATGAATTTAATATATCATTGATCCTTCTATCAAATGTATTTATTGTTTGCATATAGATATAGTCATAATCAGCTTGAGAATATATGCTGTGACAATTTTGAACCAAGAAGTGATGATAAAGACAAATGCCAAGGTAAATGTATTTGTTATTTTCAAAAATGAAACTAGAGGAGAATCTTCCTCTTTTTAGCTCACCGGGCCCGAAGGGCCAAGTGAGCTTTTCTCATCACTTGGCGTCCGTCGTCCGTCGTCCGTAAATAATTTTTTACTAACATTTTCCACTGAAACTACACGGTCAAGTTCATTATAGATAGTGATAATTGTAAGCAGCAAGAATGTTCAGTAAAGTAAGATGTACAAACACATCACAATCACCTAAACACAATTTTGTCATGAACTGTCTGCTTCCTTTGTTTAATTCACATATACCAAGGTGAGCGACACAGGCTCTTTAGAGCCTCTAGTTTTGATATCAGAGGATCCGCCGAAACAAACAACAAACACACATATGATATAAGTCTACTAGTAGAACGTTGCAACCTTCTTTGTGGTTAAAGGGAAATAAGACACCAGATTAATTCATATTTTACACAATTATAGCTACATTAATTTTATACATGAGCTGATTTACGTGACTATTTATGCCTTAATCAGAATTGGTGAAAGTAGGCAGTTTTATTCTTTTTTTCTTCTTCACGATTTGTCATGTAAGCGAAATTGGAATTAATTAATGTGTACATTTATCTCCTTTGTGATTCTAGAATGCCCACCTGGATCTACATCACTGAGAGGCCTTCCGTGTACTGTTTGCCAACTCAACAGTTATGGTTCTAAGTGTTCCTTTTACTGCAACTGTATGAAAAGTGAAATGTAAGTGGTGAATTATTTGTATATACACACATTTTTCATGAAGATGATAAAATGATACTAAAAAATGAAATAAAATAAAACGTACCCTTAATTTGTGAAGCAGGGGATTCAAAGTGTGTGAGAGATAGAGAGGATACATTGCCACAAATGCATAGTCAATATCTATCGTATCAATCTTCTTAAATAGTTTTAAATGAGTTAGCTGCTTCTTTAATTTCTTTCGCAAGGAGTATGATATTATGTATGTGTCTTGTGTACTTAACAATACAGTCAGTGACTGACTATTCTGGCAAACAGTTGTTCAGTTTCTTAAAACAACAACCCAGATAAACATATATCGTCTAGGTTTTGCAACTCCAACTCAATGGAAAGGTTGAAAGCATTATTGCTTGTTAACGGCTTCTCAAAATTCTGCTGTATTTTGAAAGGTCTTACTTTTCTCTAGGGTATTGATATCATAAACAAATAACATTGAGAATGAAAATGTGGAATGCTTTTTTGTTATAGTAAAATATCTACTAAGAATGCAATATTATAAAAACTGATAGACTTCGACAGATTATAAGTAAATAAATATGCTACATGATGTCAAAAATCTTCATATCGATTTAGCGTGTACTTTTTTATTTCCCACCTACGATAGTAGAGGGGCATTATGTTTTTTGGTCTGTGCGTCTGTCTATTTGTTTTTTCGTTCGTCCGTCTCTCCCGCTTCAGGTTAATGTTTTTGGTCAAGGTAGTTTTTGATGAAGTTATTTACAATGCACATGAATTTCATAACGAAAAGAGCAAAGTGGAATTTGATCCAATATCATCAAGCTCAATAACAAAACCTGTTTTTAAATTAAAAAAAAACAAGTGTTCAGAAAACAATTGAAGGTCTTTTCACCCAAAATGATTTTAATACTAACATATTAGAATTAGGTTTTAAATGATATGTTCAGCGCCAAATGATAGCTTATTGTACGCTGGTTAAAAAATGTACGGTTTCTAGACTTTTAAAAAAAACACCAATTTGTTACTTCCGGTTTGAAAAATGTCACTTCCGGTTTGCTTTATGAATCGCAATTCTCCAAATATTGTAAAAATTTAGAAAGACGCCTAAATTAAAAAAATAAAATAAAAATTCAATACTTACCAACCTGCAACTAAATAAAAGCGTATATCTTTCTAAACCCAATTATAAACTTTCATGAGAGCTGTTGATTACGGAATATCGTCCACATTTCTTCAAAATGTTAATGTAAATTGATGATGTCATGTGTTAAAATAGTTATTGGCCACTCAAATCGGTAAATATAATTTAATCCGCACACTCAGGATGACCCTTTAACCCGAAATCCTACGTCATTTGGGTTAATTATGGTCACCTGAGTTGTGCAGATTAAATGATATATATATATATATATATACCTACTTGCTCGGTCAATAACTACAATTTGCTGCAATCATATCACTGTCTAGTTCAGATATGTGGTATATGGTACATAAATAAATATGGTGCTTGAATTCAATGGCAAAATGTCGGTCCGATGATGTCGCTTAGTAACTCACTAATGGATAATGAAACAATATGATACTACCAAAGGTTATCCAGATTGAGAAGTAAAAATGCTATACCAAATATACATGTTACTATATTTACATGTTACAGGAAGAAAGATAAGAAGTTAGCAATATCCTTTAACTCTACTTTCCGCTATATAGATGACGTTCTTTCACTGAACAATTCAAAATTTGGTGACTAAAATGTAGGTGGAACGCATTTATCCCATCAAATCGGAGATAAAGGATACTACAGATACAGTTAAGTCGGCTTCATATCTTGACTTACATCTAGAAATTGACAATGAGGATCGGTTGAAGACAAAACTTTACGACAAAAGAAATGATTTTAGCTTTCCAATTGTGAACTTTCCATTTCTAAGTAGTAACATTCCAGCAGCACCTGCATACGGGGTATATATCTCCCAATTGATACGATATTCCCGTGCTTGCATTGCCTTTCATGATTTTCTTGATAGAGGGTTATTGCTCACAAGGATGGCATTAAACCAAGAGTTCAAAATGGTGAAGTTGAAATCATCCCTTAGTAAATTTTACTGACGCCATCACGAGTTGGTTGACCGTTAAAGGAATAACCGTTTCACAAATGATATCGGATATGTTCCTTACGTCGTAACTACAATCCCCTTCCCTTTCAAGAATGTGACCTACCGAATTAGACTATTACCGGATTTGTAATCACATAAGCACCACGACGGGTGCTACATTGTGGAGCAGGATCTACCTACCCTTCCGGAGCACCTGAGATCACCACTAGTTGTTGGTGGGGTTCGTGTTGTTTATTCTTCAGTTTTCTATGTTGTGTCATGTGTACTATTGTTTTTCTGTTTTTCTGTTTGTTTTTTTCATTTTTAGCCATGGCGTTGTCAGTTTGTTTTAGATTTATGAGTTTGAGTGTCCCTTTGGTATCTTTCGTCCCTCTTTTACTAGTATAAATGTACCTTAACGCAAAACCTAAAATAAATGCAAGGACACTTCGGCGCCGGATTCTCATTTTTGATGAATTATTAGACTAGAGTGGATTCATAAGAACCATTTTACGCGGATTTCTGATGGTGCAATCGTCAGCTATTTTGTCATAATCGACCTGAATGTTTCTATGACACCAAACTAATATATTTTTTTATCTATTTTATTTTGAAAGGAGAGGGGTGCGCACGCATATTTCGCCCTTACCTTTAGCCGCCCCTGGTAATTTTATTTTATGACAAAGTATATAATATAATAAGATACAAATCTCTAATGATTTGTATGATATGCATCCAATAAATTGTAAGATTGTTCGTTTAGCTATTATCTAGACCCGTACAAACTGTATATTAGAAGATAAATTTAATAGGGTCCGATCCAGAATCCGGTGTCTAGGGGGAGGGGTTCAGATTTATATATTTGTATAGAGATGTATATTTACGAGTATTGGTAGTAATAGTTATGGTGTGTTTGTGTGTGTGTGGATGTGAAGGGAGGGGGAGGGGTTGCAGATCAAAGATCGTTTGTATATTTCTATATCTTTTAGTTTCTACAATTTTACCTTTTTCTTTATCATTTGAACGGTATCATATTTGTCCTAAAAGTGAGTGTAATATTTGCCAACAAAAAAACACAAAAAGTTAACAAACAAAACCCAACGTATTCTTTATAGTTCATTATTATGTTATTTGTGATGTTACGCGCGATGTTCGTACATGTAAGCGTAACACAACGTCGCGAATATGTCGTAACGTTCAAACAAAAATTCGACTGATACGTTGTTTTTAAACCAGTGCCACATTCTTGTTAGACTCAACGCAAAATCGACGTTGGGTTTTAACTTCTTATCGAAAATTGATGTTTTAGTTTTTTGAAAGATTTAGAAAAATAACATTTTAAAAAATCATACTATTCTACCATTATAAGAGCACTGATAAGCAAACAATTGACGTGAATTTTAATTGAGTTCGTTTTTAACTAAAAAAATGGCGGTGCGACAATCTTGTAAGCCTTTGAAAAATCGCTCATGAATTACCACATATCCTTTTTCAGGATTTTTGTCTTTAAATTCGTAAAATTAAGCAAATTAGAATTGATGTAGTATATACAAATACTTAACTTTTTCTTTTTAGATAAATATTTTTTTATTCTTAAATTTCGAATCTCAAATTTCGAATCCCATCATAACGTCATAAAAAAGGCATAAAAGACTGAAAGAACCATTCTGTTTAATAGTGGAAAAACCCGTTTTGCGGAATATTAAACGATTAAGACGAAAATCATTTTTTATTAAATGGTGACTCATGCATGTGGTTATTAAAACAAGAAACATTTTCATATTATAATAAGTTACAGTATAAAACATAACACATATAGCGTCTTTTAGTCTAAATGACGTTAATAAATTGATGAATGCAGGTATATTAGAATGTGAGCTGTGTTATAAACGGTTTTTACGGTATGTCAGCCTTAGTAGGACATCCTCAATAATCTGCCGCTAATCATATAAAAAAAGAAGATGTGGTACGATTGCCAATGAGACAATTATCCACAAAAGACCAAAATGACACAGACATTAACAACTATAGATCACCGTACGGCCTTCAACAATGAGCAAATCCCATACCGCATAGTCAGCTGTAAAAGGCCCCGATAAGACTATGTAAAACAATTCAAACGAGAAAACTAACGACCTTATTTATATAAAAAAATTAACGAAAAACAAACTACAACCACTGAATTACAGGCTCCAGGCTTGGGACAGGCACATACATAAATAATGCGGCGGGGTTTAACATGTTAGCGGGATCCCAACCCTCCCCCTAACAAGGGACAGTGGTATGACAGTACAGCATAAGAACGAACTATAAAAATCAGTTGAAAAATGCATGCCTATTTTCACCTCTTACCAGGCAACCATATTCATACGTGAAATCCTTCTGTCCCCACCCCCCAAAAAAAATAAATATCAAATGGTCATCCTATTATTCAACACAAGTTTAAATTGATTGATTGTTTGTTGCTAATTTTTAACGCCCAGTGACAAATTTAATGCTTGTTCAGGAAAACACGAATTTAGAAGTCAGGTATATAATATAAAAACAGAAGATATGGGATATGGTTTCTAATCCACCGGAAATATTTAATGGATGAAAGCAATTATAAATATAAAGACAATCATTTGGCGTTCAACAAATTCAATGACAAACACCTATTACTGTAAAGTCGTCTATAAGAGACCCCACAATTCGAACTTCATGATCAGTGTATGCTTTGGATTCAATTCATCCTGTGTAACTTTATAACACGTTTAACGATAATTTTCATACAATGTACATTTTTCAGAAGCAGTTTGGAACATATACTTACTTACTTACTTAGGCACTTGGCTCCTCCGGGGAGCATAGGCCATTGACGAACTTCCTCCATCTAACTCGATTTTGGGCAAGCTTTTCTAGTGTGTTCCAGTTTTGTCCTTGCTGTTTTATTTCCGATTTTGTGTCCCAACGCCAGGGGTTTCTACGTCGTCTTCGGTTTCTTTTTCCTTGTGGGTTCCACTTAAGTGCCTGCCTTGTAATACTGTTTGCTGTTTTTTTGCAGTGTGTGGCTTATCCATACTCATTTTCTTTTCTTAATTTGGATGTCAATCTGTTCTTGTCCAGCTCTTTCCGTAGGTCTTCATTTCTTACTTTATCGAACCATCTGATGTTAATGATTCTCCTTAGGCAGTAGTTGATGAAACTTTGGAGTCTAGACAACATTGTTTTGGTTGTTCTCTATGTCTCTGATCCATACAAGAGCACTGATTTAACGTTGGAATTGAACATTTTCATTTGTGTGCTTCTTGAGATGTTCTTGGCACTCCATTCTTTCCCTAGAATGTTAAAGATGACTCTGGCTTTGTTGATTCTTGCTTGTACATCAGCGTCTGTACCTCCTTCTATATATTAACAATGCTTCCTAGATAGGCAAACTCCTCTAGTTCTTCTATGTTGGTGTTGTTCAACTTTATTGGTTGTTTACTTTTGGCGTTGATCTTCATAACTTTTGTTTTTTCTTCGTTTGTTTTGAGTCCAAGCTTTATAGATGTTGAAGAGAGAAGGGTTGTTTTTTCTTGCATTTGTTGTTGTGTACTGGATATAAGGGCTATGTCATCTGCAAAATCCAAGTCTTCTAGTTGTTGCCTCATTGTCCATTGGATTCCATATCTTTTCCCTTCAGTTTGGAACACAAATTTGTATTTGAATCTAGCAGCAGACGTTTCATAGTAGGATTACACTGAGTTTTACGGAGCTAGCAACCGATTATTACACAATTGTAATTTCTGTTCTCTGCTAAAACTCGTGGGAGGTAGCTGCACCACGTTTTTTATATGAAAATGTAATAATATGTACCCTGCTGAGTGCAAATTGTGAGGTCAATTAAACATGTACTTTCAGAGAAGATCACATGACATATTTGTGGATGCTTTTTCAGAAGAGATGTAATAACAATAATAAAAACTAATTGTTCAGAGAACAATTGAAGGTCTTTCCAACTCGATGATAAAGAATGAAATTAAATAAACGGTGTAGGAAATGTCACTTCCGGTTCATGTTATTTGTTACTTGAAACTGAGTCTAGGTTCTTTTGGATAGGAAAAATCTGAAATAGGCTACTTCCGGTAGAGATACGGTATTTCCCGGCTAACTTGATAAATTGTGAAATGTCTACAACAAAATGCAGAAGACTTAAAGGAACCAGTAAGCAATTCAGCAAAGGTCAAAATCGAGGAAAGTCAAATTGACCAATGTCATATATCAGTGATCTCAAATCTAAAGAGCACAGGCCATACACTTGTATGGTTGCGGAGTAGAACTGATTTCAAATAAATAAGGGGAGAAAACTCCTATAAGGGTTGACCAAAACCCTTTGACTTAAACGGGCTGAAGTTGCCCCCTAAATTTTACATTGTTTTTGCAAACACATCATATCATTTTACTGTTATGGTTTATTTTTAACTAAGATGTAAGCAATATTCAAAATTAAGAACATGACCTTGACCTTTGACATTGATCTTGACCATTGACCTCGATCTCTTCCAATTGACCAATGATTTTAGTCCTCGAAGAGATTAATAATGTATGAATTTATTCAACATATCACCTATGTTAAATTTTCAAAGGGGAATGACTTTCATAAGATGTCATCCGATCACAACATGTACAGTTATACCAAATCATTATTACGAGTAGCTTAAATGGATCACTATTAATATCAAACTTTATTTACTTTAAGATGTGATAGAGTTATTGGTTGTATAACAAAGTATCAAACACAGAGAGGTAAGGTAAAATTTTAAGTTCAATATCTAAACAGCTGATATAAATATTCAAAATAACCAGCTCGATGAAATAGACAAACCGTGGTCACGACTTTATTACGTTTTTAGTTATATATATAACCGATGTATATGTAGGAGATAACCTTACTATACACTCAAGTTTAATCCACCATTTTCTTTGTAAACTACATTTATCAAGTCAGAAATGTGTTAGTAGATATATCCAAGTGATGGTATGTAAGTGTTTTTGAAAACTTTATCATTTTGAATTATTCATGAAGTTCTATATTTTCGTTATTGCATTTTCTAGGCATGTACTTTACATGCATTTAAATTTCCTTCTCCATAAAAACCTAACAGTAGCGTCTTTGTCACATAAACTTTAATATATTCATAGGTGTAACAACAGAAACTGGACAAGACTATTTTGATGGAACCACACAAGAAAATACTGGTAAGATAACTTCGAGGGACGTTTATAAACTAGTGTTGCAGTGATTCAAACATTAATTTATTAGAATATCCACTTATATAAGCTGTGGTTGCAAAGCGACTATTTCATATTTGAATCAAAATACCTTCGTTCCTCTCCATCTTGATCCCTTTGAATTTCATTATTTTGAATGCAGTATTTCATTATTTGCTTTCTAATCTAGGCTTATTATATCATTCATTTATTTACACAAGATACTTTCATCATCATTTGTCTTTTCATCGGCTTATTTCATTGTTTTACACTCGGTTTATCTTATCTAGAATTACATCTCATAAGTTAAGCATTAATATGCAAATCAAGGAAACAAATACACAAAAGGGAATACGGCTTACTTATAAGAAATTACAATAATTTGGTGTGTCGATTGTGTCTCCTCCTATGACATGCGAATCTACTTTTAAGTCAAACTCTGACAATCCGTAAAACAACCGATCAATCGACATTTTCGATATCCAAAAAACATTAGGATCTAAAACCGTGAAATCGTGTTGATAATTAGACATTTGTTATATCAGTCAACAATTTGCTTGATACAGTGTCTATGTGACGTATACAATTTTCTGACGTCAGACACACAAATCAATGAATGTGTTTGTAGATAGATGTTTTTGTGTTCTGTTAAATTGTTCCTTTTAAATTTTTTATACTATGATGACTGATGTACCCATATCTTGACTATTTCATTTATTGTATCTGTTTAGTTAACGCATCAATGTAAATATAACGGTATTTGATGAGACTGTCATCAAAGTGAGAGGGTTCGCGCTATTAAACCTGGTTTAATCCACCATTTTCTAAACTGAAAATGCCTATACCAAGTCAGGAATATGACAGTTCTTGTTCTTCGTTTTTGATGCGTTTTGTTATTTGATTTTGCCATGTGATTTATGGACTTTCCGAATTGATTTTCCTCTAAGTTCAGTATTTTTGTGATTTTACTTTTTATCTTCCTTCAATGTATGTCAAAACGAATGAAGCCAGTATAATGTGAACGATCACGAGCGTCACGTATTAATGGAGCAATATCAGCAAGTTCAAAATTCCAGTAGGACATTAATCAAAGATTGAAGTATATACCCGTGGAAGCATATACATATATAGATGTGTCAGATTATTGTCAACATCTGTGATTGTTAGGGTGGTCAGGTCGTATAAATGACTTACTTCAGTAAGGATGATGTTGGAATGTAGAAATGTGATTTTGAGAGTCATCAAAACATTTAAACTTTAACAAGCAATGCAATGAATTGTTCAAGCCCATTACTCAAATAAAAGTAAAATTGTCAAAGTATTTCATCAAAAGTCTTAGTATCTTAATGTACATCTGATATGCTTGTCACTAATTCAGTGTCTTCGTCGTTTATACCCTATCAAAACTGTATTCAATTTGTACGACAAAACTGACTTTTGAGAGACAAAATTGACTTTTGTGAGACAAAAATCAATTTTGTCAATTTTGTGACGACAAAATTCATTTTTGGGACGACAAAATTGACTTTTGTGCGACAAAATTCAATTTTGTGGGACAAAATTCAAAGTTGTGAGACAAAATTCAATTTTGTCAATTTTGTCTCACAAAAGTCAATTTTGTCTGACACCAGTCAATTTTGTCTGACAACAGTCAATTTTATCTCACAAAAGTCAATTTTGTTTCACAAAAGTCAATTTTGTTTCACAAAAGTCTCAATTTTGTTTCACAAAAGTCAATTTTGTCTCACAAAAGTCAATTTTGTCTCACAAAAGTCAATTTTGTCTCACAAAAGTCAATTTTGTCTCACAAAAGTCAATTTTGTCTCACAAAAGTTGTCAATTTTGTCTCACAAAAGTCAGTTTTGTCACACACAAGTCAGTTTTGTCTTACAAAAGTCAATTTTGTGTAACAAAAGTCGATTGTGTATGCAAATTAGTTCAATGCAAATTGTTCCTTTTAAAATTGTTATACGATGATGACTGATGTACCCATATTTTGACTATATTATTAATTGTGACTTTTTATTTAATGCATCACGTAAATATAACGGAATTTGATGAGACTGTTATTTAAGTGAGAGGGTTAGCGCTATACAACCAGGTTTAATCCACCATTTTCTATATTTAAAAATGCCTGTACCAAGTCAGGAATAATTCTTGTTCATTCGTTTTTGATGCGTTTTGTTAATTGATTTTGCCATGTGATTATGGACTTTCCAAATTGATTTTCCCCTGAGTTCAGTATTTTTGTGATTTTACTTTTCACAGAATCAAATTCCGTTACATTTACATGATGCGTTAAATAAACAGTCACAATCAATAAAATAGTCAAAATATGGGAACTGTTAGAATTCTTAGAATATTTGCATAAAAAGTAAACAAGCATGTTCTTTTCATATTAATTAAGCTTGATTGAACTTTTATTGATGTTACAATTGGTTAGCTCTTGATATTGATGTTTATCCTTCGCTTTCTCTCGTAGTAAGATATTAAGCATAAAGAAATTAATTGTTCTCATACCAAAAGAAATGCAAATTTTATGTCAGTTCAGCACGTGTCGAACAAGTGAGAGGGTTTAGCGATATAAAACCAAGTTCAGTATTTTTGCGATTTTACTTTTGATACTTAACACAGTATAATCTGTTAATAAGAAATTTCGTTGTTAATTTATTTATCATTGTAAGTTTACTTAGGTTCTTCTGTTATCTATTATGACATCGCACTCGAACTTTTTTTAAGTATATTTTTTCCTATCCGTATTGAAGTGTTTTTGTTTATAAGAATAGAGGAATATTGAGATCTAACAAAACATGTTTAATACCGCCGTATGCTTGCAACTGTCCCTAAAATTGAAAATGGAAATATGGAATGTGTCAAAAAGACAACAACTCGACCAAACAGCAGCAGAAATCTACCAATGGGCCTTCAATGCAGCGAGAAACTCACAACGGAGGCAGGCTTCCGTATGGCCCTAAACAAAAAGTTTAGTGTGACGTCCATTTTCACTAAAGTAGTACACGTTTTTGTTACAGGGCGGCAAGCTAAAGCCGGCTTCTGGGTTTGGTTTTCCTCCACTGTTCGCTGACCTATTGGGGGCTTTTGCTGTTTTCTACTGTTTGATCGTTTTTTTGTCTCTTTGACACATTCTCAATTTCATTTTAAATTTTCAAACTGAAGAAAGCAAAACCCATAAGAAACACGAAATGTATAAATAGTTATCAAAGGTACCAGGATTATAATTTAGTACGCCAGACGCGCGTTTCGTCTACATAAGACTCATCAGTGACGCTCATATCAAAATATTTATAAAGCCAAACAAGTAAAAAGTTGAAGAGCATTGAGGATCCAAAAGTCTAAAAAGTTGTGCCAAATACGGCTAAGGTAATCTATGCCTGGGATAAGAAAATCCTAAGTTTTTCGGTAAGTTCAAAGTTTTGTAAACAGGAATTTATAAAATGACCACATTAATGATATTCATGTCAACACCGAAGTGTTGACTACTGGGCTGGTGATACCCTCGGGGACGAAACGTCCACCAGCAGCTGCATCGACCCAGTGGTGTAAATAGTTATCAAAGGTATCAGGATTATAATTTAGTACGCCAGACGCGGGTTTCGTCTACATAAGACTCATCAGTGACGCTCATATCAAAATATTTATAAAGCCAAACAAGTAAAAAGTTGAAGAGCATTGAGGATCCAAAAGTCTAAAAAGTTGTGCCAAATACGGCTAAGGTAATCTAAAACGTATATCTAAATGAAATTGTTAATTTGCTCTTTAATCACAGTATCGACAAACAAACAATCAAACAAATAACTTATTTTTCCAATCACGGTGCCATAATTAAGCAGAACAATAATAATATGATTTTCAAACTTAAAATAAAAGTAAATAATTGTCCACGATAAACTTAAAATTTTATATGAAAATCTTAAGATCTGCTTCAAAATGTCATTCAAATAATAGCTTATTGTTAGCTTATTCCAAAAATATATGGCTAATATACTCTTTTGTTCGAAATAAGGAAGATAATTTGTTACTTATGATTGAAAAAAGTCAGTTCCCTCATTATTTAAAAGTTTACCTGATTATGATTCCTAAAATATATAATTATATATTACTCACACATTTAATAAATACCCAAATATAGCTTCTTCCGGATTAGACAAGGTTACTCCCGGTTGTTTTTTTCAACTCAGATCGCTTAGATCTTTATTAACAAAGTTTTATTGCATTACCATGTATACATTTTCAGTAAACCCAACGTCAAGATCAAGAACTTCACATGTATCTTTAACCTTGAAATCAATTTCAAGGTAAAAAAAACCAAAGGACCTAAGATCAATAAACTTTTTTGTATTATTATCAATAGCTACTGAGTGACAGCATTATACACGTTATATTACATATAAAAGGAGGACAAATTAGTATTAGATGCAAACGTACCCTTTCAACCAAAACTAATGTGTAATGCATGACATGTTACAACTTACAGAGAAAATAGCAAATCCGTGTTACAAACTAAAACTGAGTGAAACACATCAAATATAAGAGAACTACGACACAACGGAAACACAACACTAAAATGTTACACACACAGAAACGAACTATAATATAACAATGGCCATTTCCTGACTTTTTGGTACAGAATATTTTAAGAAAAGAATGGTGGGCTGAACCTGGTTTTGCGGATAGCCAAACCCAGCGCTTTAATTGCAATTTAAAATGTATCATTAAGAGACAACACTTCATGACAGAATTACAGTACAAACGAATACAAGAATATTCAGGACAAAGAAGTACACAAAAAAAACATTACAATAGGACATTTCGACATGCTAATATACTGAGTGCCAATGAAAACTTTTTTTTTTTTTATAAAAAATAATATTTTGTTTACAGTAATTGTTAAAGACAGTTAAAGGGTTTATCCAAAGATAAAACTCAACCAAAAATGTTTAATTACCACGATTCGAATGCAATACATTAATGCAACACAACGCTACAATTCACTAACTCACAGTCTCAATAACGAATGTGTCCACCGCGTGCTGCAACGCAAGCTCTACAACGACGTGGCATTGACCTGACCAGACGTCGGATACGGTGTTGTGGAATGTTTGTCCATTCTTCTCGCAATGCAATTTCGAGTTGGCGCAGCGTAACTGGTGGTGGCTGTCGTCGTCTTACGGCTTGTCCAATTTGATCCCATAGGTGTTCTATTGGACTCAAATCCGGCGAAAAAGCTGGCCATGGTAATGTCTGAACATGGTTGTTGTTGATAAACGCAGTTGTGAGTCGTGCGGAGTGTGCACGAGCGTTATCTTGCTGAAAAAGATTAACATCTTGATGTCCAGCCATGAACGGTATAACGGTCGGTCGTAAAACTTCATCAATGTAGCGTTGAGCGTTTAAATTGCCATTGATAGTGATGAGAGGAGTTTTATGGTTGAATGATATTCCTCCCCATACCATGACACTACCACCACCCCAACGATCTGTCTCTTGGATACACGAATCTGCATACCGTTCTCCTTTTTGTCTCCACACACGAGTTCGTCCATCACTACGGCGAAGATGGAATCTTGATTCGTCCGTCCATTGCCTGTGTGACCATCTCTGACGCTGTTGTGTCCATCTTAAGCGATTTTGGCGTCGTACTGCTGTCAGCATGTTACCACGGAAAGGCCTCCGTGCCCTCAATCCACTGCTGCGCAAACGGCGTCTTACCGTGTTTGCTCCAATTTTTCTCCTATGGACGCCGACAGTCTCCCGTGCTGTTTGGACAGCCGTACGGAACCGATCTCGCAGATGCTGAAGACGAATGAATCGGTCCTGCTGGGCAGTAGTTGCTCTCTGTCTTCCGGGACGTGGTCTATCATTCAAAGACCCAGTTTGGTTGAATCTTTGGATAAGTCTCGTAATTGTTGAGGCTGAACAATGCATTCTGCGTGCAATTTCACGACTTGAAATGCCTCCTCGCACCATGCCCCAAACTTCATGTCTCTGGTTGTCTAAAAGTCTTGGCATCTACGGCTTAGTTTATTGCAGCGGCTAACAAAAAAGGATGGGAAAGTTCAATTCTTAAGCGAGGCTTTCCAAAACACGCAATGAGAAAACCACTCGTGCGTTAAATAGCGGTGCACTCGACTCATCCCCCTTTTTTGTAACCAAGCACGTAACTTTTTTTCTAAAATCATTCAAGCGTAAAAATTTCGAAAGAAGTCTGACGATTCAATTTCTATCCGATACAGGTAATGATTTAAATTTTTTTTTTATATATTTTAAAATATTTGAAATTTACAAGTGTTGCGTTTTCATTGGCACTCAGTATAGTTATCAAAGGTAATAGGCTTGTAAGTTATACACCATACGTGCGTTTGTCTACATAAGACTCAATAGTGACGCTCAGAACAAAATAGTAAAAAAGTCAAACAAGTTCAAAGTTAAAGATCATTGTTACCCAAAATTCTAAAACGCCAAATACGGCTAAGGTTATTTATGCCTCGGGGAAGAAAATCCTATGTTTGTACACGGGTAACTTTTTGAATTTTCCCTTTTTTTAATTTGTAATTTTTGCAAATTAGCATTTAAAAGTTAAGACCGATAAATAAAAGTTCCAATAGTTTTGATCTATGCTGACAACATATTTTTTTTATATTAAATATTCCCAAGGGTTGGGTATTTTAAATGATTCTCGTGAAACGTCTCTGATTATGTCATGAAGTTTAAGTTTTTCATACTGCTGATTTAAAAAAAACACATTTAAAACAAAAAAGGAACATCTTATTTTATCATTAATTTACTTTTTACAATTGTCTTAAATGAAAAAAAATCTGTCTTCAATGTCCTTCATTAAAAGAACCCTGATACTGGAATGAAATTCAAATGAATATTTGAGTGTATATCTTAACTGTTGTGATAACCTGTTAGAAAAATATTTGTTCCGAGAAGATCATTGAATATTTTTCATTTTCTACCTTAAAGAAGCTGCAATGACACGAAAAAATATATATGAGAAAACAAGTTTTAAGTGCTAGCTATTGTATCCGTCAGTTAACATTATTGTGCCGAAAGAGAAAGTAAAATTTAAAAATACTGAACGCCTAGGAAAATCCAAAAGGACAGTATCTGATGAAATGGCAAATAAAAAGCACAAACACAGCAAACAAGTGGACAACAATTGTCATATTCCTGACTTAGTAAAAAAAAATTGCTTGTGTAGACAATGGTGGATTAAACCTGATTTTATAGCCAGCATAACCTCTAAATTTTTTGAAAGTCGCATATACATTTCAATTATATTGACAACGATGTGTAAAAACCAAACAACAAACATTGTACATTGTACAATAGGTAAACATGTTAAAATAGTCAAAGCATATTATCAAAAATTAAAAGTAAGAATACAAAAATCATTGCAAAACATTAACACACTGCCTGAATGTATAAGTAGAGAGCCACGGTATATAGATAACACATAAACAATAAAAGTAGTATTCATCAAGACAAAAAGAAGAATACTATAACACGTTTTCAATATGACAAACAACGTCAGTACCCATAATTGTTACTCCAAGAGCGTCATGTATTATTTGAAAATTTGAACAATTATCTGGGAAAACTTGCGAAAGTGACTAGCAAAATATGAAAAACAAAAAACAAAACTACATAAATTTAAATATTGTATTACAAATATAGTTTAAATGTAAGACGGTGTCATCTTTCATTTTTTTTAAATCTTAATTTTCATATTTGATTAGATATTGTCATATTTTGTTTTACCCAACGTAAGTAGTATTACAGCAACGACTATCACAATAGCTGAAAAATCATGTAATGCACACAGAAATCATTTCAGCGCTTTTCTGGATTTACCCACATCAGGAACGCTAATAGCCACATATTTGAAATCAGAGGATGTATTAAACTGTGCAATTTTTTAACAGGTGACGAAACAAATGACATGAACTACATTTACATCATCATAACTGGTATGATTGCAGTTGCAATTGGAATATGCGTCCTTTTTCGTAAACGTACAACTGCTATTCTTTTTAGTTTAAAAAAGAAAAGAAAATCAACACCTCCATGTAATAATCAGCTTCAAGCTGTATATATAGAAAATGCTCAAAGAGATGACAGTTCCTATAACATCATGGATGAAAAAACATTGCCTGGTAGTACGGAAGATGAAAATGATGTTTACGATTATGGCTGGTAGTTTAAATAATAAATCATACAAATAGTATTTCTTGTCCAAATTGTTAGTTCTCTGAAATTGCTTTTTTCCAAATGTTTTGATTATCTTGCATTCATTAACTTATAAACATTCCAAAAGCTTTATGAAAGCGATCTTAATAAAAACTAAACCAGTGTTTAATATACTAATTGTAAAATTATGAAGCTTTTATGTTGAGACGATTTTTCATTTACATATCTTATTTAAAATAAATAAGTCACAAAACTTAATGTTGTTCAAGATAAAACACAATTGGAATAAACACATTTAAAAAAAAAAATATGAGATATGATTGCCAATTGCCTCTACATCAAAGAACATAAAATGTAAAATATGTAAGCAAATGTACAGACTACCATACTGAACCACCTATAGTTATTAAAACATTCAAAAAATCTAGCGCTGATGTATATACAAAACAAAAAAGGAAAAGAAAAAAATATATATATTTGAGAAACAGTTACAAACGACAACCACTGAAATACGGACTTTGGACAAACACTTACAAAATGTTGCGTATTAAAACATGTTACATGTATGCATAACGGATGAAACAACGTTGATAAATTTGATCGAAACTCATCACGTCATTCTCCCGTTTGCTGGTGAAAAAATCCTACATGTTTCTATTATACAAATGACAAAAATACAATTTGTTTGTCAACAATTAGATTTTCATCATATTTATAATGTAAACTGACTGCAGCTCGACACAATAGTATCTCTCATTAGTCTCGTACCCTGTTCCCCTGACAAAAAGCTTCATATTTTGACTTGCAGCTGATATTTCACAAAACCAGACAAACTGATATGTTCACAGAACAATATAGGAGGGGCGTAAGATACCAGAGGGAGAGTCAAACTCATGGATTGAAAATAAACTGACAAGCCATGGCTAAAAAAGAAAGAGACAAACAGACAAATAATAATACAGAAGACAAAACATAGAAAACTTAAGACTAAGCAACATGAACCCCATCAAAACTGGGGATGATCTCATGTGCTCAGGAAGGATATGCAAATCCTGCTCCACATGTGGCACCCGTCGTGTTTCTTATGCTACTACTTATCCGGTAACAGTTCTAATTTGTTAGGTCACCATTGTGAAAAGGGAAGGGTACTGTAGTTACGACATAAGGAACATACCCGATATCAGCTGTGAAACGGTTATTCCATAACGGTCAACTAACTCGTGATGGAGTCCGTATAATTTACGAAGGGATGACATCAACATCACCATTTGGAACTCTTGGTTTAATAACTTCCTTGTGAGCGACAATCCTCTATCAGGTAAATCATGATAGGGTATACAAGCCATAAGGTGTAACACCACTAATTCAGGCCCGGCCAGAAAGCACATACCAGAAAGTAGTACATATTTAACACAAAATAGTTCCTACGCATGAGTGTAACTTTCAAAATATGAAGAATATTTAGGTATTTTTGGTATCAAATGAAAGCTGAAGGACTGGTGATCATTGTAGAACACTTTTGAACTTTTAGTTTTGAATATTAAAAAAACTGCATTAAATTTTAAAAAGAGGGTACATTTTGTCTGTTTGTCAGATCTGAAGTACCTGTTTTGGTACATCTGAAGTTCCGGGAACCAGTTCTTTCTTATATGCAATGCAAGGTATGTTGATTTTTCAGTACAAGACACCATAAAGTGTTGCTTTGAAATGCAATGATTGCCACTTTATTTGAACTTAAAATAAAAGAGGTGTGCCTGCTTGAAACGGAGGAATTTAACATAGAAAGCAATGGGACCATGAATTAATGGTGTACTTCCATAAATATCAATAAAATATCTAACATAATCACTTTATTACATACGAAACAGTTTAGATTCCATGGTGATTTGTTAAGGCAAATGTGCGTACAAGCTATTTATTACCTCGTCCATTCCAAAATGTTATTTTTAAAGAACCTTCATTTTAAGTTTAATTGGAATGTTTTATCCGTCAGAAGGAAAATAAACACACAGATTTTGTTTTGTAAAAACGATTAAGAATAACCTCTTTACATAAATATGAGTAAAACTTGGTACTATTCCTTAAATATGTTGTTTATTTATCTTATTCAATAAACACATTGGTATTATTTTCATAAAATGAGTTCAAAAAGTAAAATAACAAAAAAACAGAACTCCGAGTAAAAAATTTAAAAACGAAAATTCCCTAATGAAATGGCAAAATTTAAAGTTCAAACAAATCAAACGAATAGATAACAACTGCCGTAATCCTTATATGACAGCAGATAAAAAAACAAGAAAAACATTTTAACAAAACACAGATCAGCAAACAAAACTGAAAGACAAGAATACATCTCTTTTTTATTTTGACAAAATTGTACTTGTGGAAAATTAGATTTTTTTTTTTAAATATGATAGGATAAAAATGTCATGTAAATATATTTTGAATCTTTGGAAATTATACATGATAACACATATGAAATCTGTACCCTGATATTTATCAAATAAAACATTAGACAATTAAAAAAATAAACACATTACTTAATTTATAATTATAAGAACAAACCTTGCAGGAGATAACATTCACGTTGGTATAGGGTCTGCCTTTTAAATCTCTTTAAGGCCGTGTCCACACCAAACTCTATGTATAGTAAACATATATACACCTTGTTTAGTTACCTGTACATAAGATTTGTTCACACTTGTAAACTATATGTCATTTAAATGTTCATTACGTAGAACCGAATGCAAAAAAATTACGGACAACTTTTTTAGCAGTAAGGGAACGACCAATTGACTTCAGAAAGGGGGGGGGGGGTGGATTTTTTCAATAAAAATATTCTGATCCCCAATTTTATAAAAAAAATATTCTGGTCATAGAGATGATAAAAAAAAATTCTGAATCAAGAGATCCCCCCATACATTACAGAATTTAATATATATAATCTGACTCAGAAAAAGAATATCCCCCCTTTTTGAAATTAAATGGTTCCTCCTTTATGAAAGCCATTTTGTCGATTTGCAGTAGTTTAAAGAAACTAAATAAAAGATGTCTCGATTACGTAGTAAAAAGCGTAGGCTGCAGCAGCGTGCTTAAAGGCGAATAAAACAGATTGAGATGTTTAGGATCACTACATGTTTTTTTTCTTTTTTATTTCTTTCAAATGGTATGTCTTCTCCAAGGAGTTTTAGAAAATGGAGATGTGCATGTTTTTTTTTTAATTTTGTTTTATTTCTAAGCGTATTTTAACGGATCTGAGATACTAGACAAACAATACAATTTACCTCACACTTATTTTAGGAATGCATGTATGAGTGAATCGTTTTTTAAGTAAACACCAGTGGCAAATATATAAGTGTACGTCCAGTAGATTCGAGAAGACCTTTTCAAATGAATTATGTGTTCGGCACTGATGATACCTTGAGTCTTGATAAGGGATTTATAAAGCTACGTAGATTTTGTTTTCATAACTTATGAATATATATCAAGTTTAGACAAATATTTCTGTAAAGAACTTTATAAAGAATTGTTATAAATATCAATTGTATCCAAAAATCGTTTCTTCCTTAAAAATACATGGTAAAACTAATGTTTTAAATGCCTAGTTTTGTGTACATTTAACGTACATAAGGCCTACATTGACTATCGACTGCATGCAGACAAAACATGGTTTAAACTACATGTAAACATTTTAGGCCGTGTTCACACCAAAAGCCATGTACAGTAAACATGTTTACATTTAAATTACCGTAATGCACACTGGTTTCACATTACATTTGTTCACATCCATACACCTTGTTTAGCTACCTGTACATAAAATTTGTTCACACTTGTAAACTATGTGTCATTTAAATGTTCATTACGTAGAACCGAATGCAAATTTTTCGGACAGTTTTTCTTGCAGTTTGGGAGCAACCGGTTGACTTTAAAAAGAGGGGGAGGGGGGCCTTGCTAAATATTTTGATCCCCAATTTGATAAAAAAAAAAAAAAAAAAATATTCCGGCCACACAGATGATATAAAAAAAATCGGAATCCAGAGCTGCACCCATACATTATAGTGTTAAATATTGTAAAATAAATAAAATTTGATTGCTAGCATCGAAAAAAATGAATAAAAACGTTTGCGCAAAAAAAATAATCTGACTCAACCCCCTTTAAGTCAGTCGGTTGCTCCTTTATGAAAGCCATTTTGAGTTATTAGGGATCTATTCAGTTTTATCTTTTCTGTTTGTTTCAAATGGTATTTCTTCTCCAAGGAGTATTTGGTAAAAAAAATAGTGTAACGTTTTATTTTCATTTTAAAAATGTTATTTAACTGATCTGATATACTAGACAAACATATCATTTACCTCACACTTTTTTAAGTCATGCATTTATGCCTGAATCATTGTTTGAGTAAAGACCAGTGGCGAATATTTCTGTGTACTTCAAGTCAATTCGGGAAGACCTTTTCAAATAAATTAGGTAGCAACTATTTATTTCGGTTTTTTTTTGGAAGGGAGGGGGGGGGGGGGGGGGTGGCGGCGTGGGTTATATATTTTTTTCAGAACAAATTTTGGTGACAAGTCGAAATCAATTTTAGCATTATATATAGTGGCAGCTGAGGGTGAAACAAACAATTTTTTTTCAGGGCCAAAAACGGGAAACATTTTTTTTTTCCAAAACAAAATCCATAGCCCGTCACCCCCAACCCCCTGCCTTTATGTTTATACTCATCTATAATAGCCTCCACCCCCGAAAATCAATTGGTTGCTGCCTAATGGGTTCGGCAATGATACTGCTTTGTGAGTCTTGATCAGGGGTAAATAAAGTACGTTAAATTTTTTTAACAAAAAATCCTGAAAAATTTAGACAATAATTTCTGTAAAGAAGTATATTAATAATTATCAAAAATATCAATTTTTACTCAAAAATAGTTTTCTCCTTAAATATATACACGGTAAAACTAATGTCCTAAATGCCTAGTTTTGTGTACACTTAACCTACACAAGGCCTACATTGACTATCGACTGTGTGTAGATAAAACATGATTTAAACTACATGTTAACATTGAGTTTTATCAATGGGAACGCAACTGTGTTTAGTTTACGTGTGAGTTACACTAACACAACACCGAATTTAGGTCAATGTGAACACGGCCTAAGTTACACTTACACAACACCGAGTTTAGGTTAATGTAAACACGGCCTTATTTATATTGATTGAGGTAAAGAAAAGATGAGAGATGCACTCGATTATGTTATAATATTATGTTATTCTGGTTTAGAGGTGCACTCGATTATGTTATAAATTATGTTATATTATTTATTACTATGTATTACATTCAAGAATTGTTTTCTTTTTTCATTCATTGACATATAAGAGAATATACGTATTATTACACGTGTACTATTGTTTTCTGGTAATACAGTACACTTTTTCAGCCTCCTGCTTCCCGGACAATCCGGGAATCAACAGTTTGCATCATGGGCAACTGAGGAAATTGTAAACCGGAAATATTTGGAATAAACAAGAATCTATTTAAAAGAAAAATAGTTCCAAACTATGTAACGGGCATTTACATAGTGGAATGAAATGGAAACAGCAAAGAAATCATAAGCTATTTGCAGTCAGTAAATCCGCAGTAGTTTTTATAAGTTTACTTCCATATTATCAATTTCAACTTTCTCAACAGTAACATACCCTCTGCCCGTTCGTATGGTGTTTAGATTTTAGTTTAAACATATTTTATTTGCGTAAATGTGCAAAAGGGATGAGACACAAGTTAATCAAACTTATAAAGTCTTCTCCCATAACAATTTATAACATTAGAATATTTACAAAGCATGCATACAAACAATACATTATGTATATATATATAAATTATTTGAACTCTGAAAAGGTGGTGTGTGGTGATGTGAGTGGTAATACACAATATGCATGTATTTGCACTTAATAATATGTTACATTACACAATTAGAAACCTCTTAGACTCTTTAATAAATTCATATACATTCTTTATAATTCTTTCATTTTCAACATTAGTTAAAGACTTATCGCCGGAGGTTAAGGTGTTCAAATTTAGTAGAGAGTTGTCTGGTAACCAATTTAGATTATTAAATAATTTGGTTCTTATATTCGAATATTTAGGACAATAAAAAAAGAAATGACGTGAATCTTCGAACTTAGCACCACAACTACAAGACGGATCTGAAATAATGTTGACTCTGTTAAGATCATAGTTCAAAAAAGAAAGCTGAGCACCTAAGTTGTGTCAATATAATATTGAGTTTACGATTGCCAAAGTCATAATGTTTTGGTACTTGGGCTTTTGAATTTAATTTAAGATTTTTTAGTTCGGTTTTAAATTTACCTAAAGAGTCAATGTTACGTGTCACCACATTAAGGTTATTCCACAGTCGTATTGTTGAAGGTATGAAGGACTCTTGGGTTAATGAAAGTCTACAAAAAGGGTATATTAAATCATTCCCATTACGTAATGGATAAACAGCTGTACTTTGGATTGTTGGTGGAATTAAATTGCAAAGATAGGCTGGTGCATTATTATGCTGAATATTATAGAATAATTGTAATTTCCTTCTTTCTCTTCGTTCAGCTAGAGTTTCCCAACCAATCTCATCATAAATAATTCTATTACTTGTAAAAATAGGAAGACCTGTTACAATTCTGGCTGCCTCAAGCTGCAGCTGTTCTAATTTTTTACAATAACCCACACCCATATTATCCCAAACTTCACATGCATATTCGAGAAGCGGTCTAATAAAAGTCAAGTAAAGCTTTTCTAAGTTGCTCCTACTTATCCTGTACTTTAATTTTCTAAGTACATTTAAATGTTTAGATACATTTTTTATGATATTATCCACATGGGTGTTCCATTTAGCATCTTTACTAAATGTAACACCCAAGTGTTTGTGGAAGTCTGTAACTTCAATCCTCTTATCATTGAAAGTGAAATTCATTTCTGGAGTTTCAATGTATGAAAACAACATTATTTCTGTTTTTGCTTGGTTAAAGGACATCAGCCATTTCTTTGACCATTCGCTGAGCTCACTCAGGTCGTGACTGATCACTGATTGTATTTGTGTCGTGTCACGACTAGAGTAGCCCAGAGATGTATCATCTGCAAATAATCTACATAAAGAAATCAAGTGTTCAGCAATATCGTTAATATAGATAATAAATAACAGCGGTCCCAAAACAGAACCCTGTGGGACACCAGCTGAAATACTGCAAAGTTCAGAGGAAGATTGTTTAATAACAACTCGCTGTTGTCTGTTGTTTAAGTAACTTTGAAACCAATTTAATAAATTTCCGTCAACACCGTATGACTTCATTTTATGTATCAATCCTTTATGCCAAACTTTATCGAATGCTCTAGAAAAGTCACAAAAAACAAAACAGCTAATTTCTTTATTTTCTAATGAATTTAATATAGAATTATAAATTTCTAAAAGCTGATGAACTGTCGAGTATTTTGGCAGAAAACCAGACTGGTATTCATATATTAACTTATTTCTGTGTAGGTGATTGAAGACATGTTTATAAACAACTCGCTCCATTATTTTCCCTACACAACTTATAAGCGATATTGGCCTATAGTTAGATGGTAACGAACTATCCCCCTTTTTAAAAAATGCTATTACATTAGCAATCTTCCAGCTGGTGGGATATTTGCATTGTTGTAGGGATTTATTAAATATTATTTTTAAGGGAATTGCTATTTTTTCAGGACACATTTTCAACATTTTATGGCTTATGACATCTGGACCAGATGCCTTATTAGGATCTAAAGTTTTAATTATATCGACTATTTCATCTATTTCAATTACCAAGTCTTTTAAAAAAATATTTGTTCTTGGCTTAATTTCGGGTATAGGAACACCTTCCTCCTCTAGGGAAGAAATCAGACTAAAATATTTATTTAGCAGATTACATTTCTCGTCGTCTCCGTACACTACATCGTCCATGCTTTCATCGTGAATAATATTATTAAGTGGGGGTAAATCACCAGAACCTTTATTTGATTTTATAAGCATTTTCATTATTTTCCAATAAGTTTTAGGGTTAGCCACGTTATTTAATATAAGATTATCCAAACTTCTTTCAATTTTTTCTTTTGCAGCTTTTTTCATATTATTTACTTTGTTCCTCTGCTTTTTGTATTTATTGATATCGCAATCTTTTTTAGTTTTTAAGGCTTTTTTACGAAAACGGTCTCTTCTACGAATTTCTCTTCTTAATTCATTGTCAAACCATGGTCGGTCATTGTTTCGTATATATACATGTCGAGTTGGAATGTTTTGCCTGGCTATGTCTAGGATTTTTTGAGTAAATATATTACACATCTCGTCAACATCCTCAACATCAGAAAAAAGTTCATCCCAACTGACAGAATCAAGGTCTAAAGAAAATTTATTTAGATCTGCTTTATCGTACAACCAAATTTCTCTTTTGTATGATTTGGTTGCAAATATCGGACATTCTAAAAATATTACAGAAGCATCGTGATCACTTATTTCAGACGGTAATTTAAGAACGTCGGCAATTGAATATTTAATTGTATCGCTGATTATAATCGGGTCAAGTAATGTGCTACTATGTGCAGTCACCCTTGTTGGTTTATTTATAACATTTTCTAGATTAAAAAGATTCAATGTATCATATAATTTATTATTATGAATGGAAAATAAATCAGAGTTCAAATCTCCTGTTATAACAATATTCTCGCTTAGCTGGTAACTTAATCCCAGTGAATAATTAAGTCGTGTCCAATAGTCATTGTCCGTCCACTCAGGTCTATATGTACAACAAAGAAGAAATGATTGACCTTTACCTTTAATCTCGACCCATATTGTCTCATCAATATGGTTTTCGAGTTCACCTTTTCGTGCAATGGATATATCATCTTTTACATAGATTATAATACCTCCGCCTGCACTGTTACGATCCTTTCGGATTATATTCTTCGAAAATGAGCAAAGTTGCAAATCGTCAATGTTAACACTTGGATCTAAATGAGTTTCAGTTATAGTTACTATATCAAATTCATCAGCAAAGTTTTGGATAAAATTTAGCTTATGTCTTAGACTGCGTATGTTTATGTTACATATGGATAGTGAGGCAGTTTCTTTTAAACTTGAGGTAGACTCATTTATAATATCTGAGCTAGGACCTGGATTGGTTTCAATATTTCCAATAATAAGAATGAAATTTAAAACATATAGCAGGAAAACAATATTTATATTCGGATTTAAGCTCTGGAGTAGTGACAGAGAGACGACGAGAAACGAACATCTGAAATTGGTAAGTAATATTTCTATTATAGAGCTATCAATTGTTTGTGAGTTTAAACTACCGAGACCAAATGTGCAACTACATAAGTTAAATAACCCGATAGCTGCCCTATACTGTTCTATACAATTACCCATTGGGTTTTAACATGGAAATCATACTACATAAAATCAGGCAGCAAAACGAGATATATACACCACCAAAACCACACACATCATCACACTTAACTGACGAAAAGTCCAAAAAAGACGAAAAAAATAAAAATATATAAAACAAAACAAACAAGGTTTGAGATATGAGAGAAATCATTTGTTACTGAAATGGGAAATTATTAAATATTTGAATACTTGAAACTTTAGAATAGCAAAAAAAATAAAAAAAATATATAAATTTTGTTTTGTTATACTCACGTTATTGCATGTATATTAATAAGATGATAGAACTTTACAAACTTAAAAATTTTAAAGAATTTTAGAATTTAACAATGCACAACGGATAGCAAATACTACGGGTGACATCAATCATACATCAATACAACAGAAAACATCACAGATATTTTATGAAGCATTTAGAATAGCCAATTAAAAAAAAAGAAAAAATCTATAGTGTAAAAATAAGAATAAATATAATAACAGCGAAATATCTAAATTCGACAATACATCTATATATACATTATATACATCATTTACTTACTACCTCTTTGACATTCTTTTTTATTCAAACTTCTCTAATTCTACAATAAGTCGCCAATGTTTAGGACTTTCTATTCGAACGCACCCTAATTTACATTACGATAACTTAATTCTTATGTCAATTATAGTCAAGTGAGGCCGTTAGGGATTACAATGTTATTAATTGTTTAATATTTTATATTAACGCAGTTCTTACTTTGATAATTATGTTTAAAAAAAAAATATCAATATGTTTCGATTATGTTTAATATTATATAGCTGTTAATAATAATTTTTATAATCATAAATAAAAAATAGACCCCAAGTCTGAACCCCAAGTATATATTAGTAAACTGTATGTTTTGTGTGGTATATAAGAATTTGTTTACATAGATCTTTAAAGCTGGAGGCATCTAAAGGTTTACAAGAAAAGGAAGTCTTAGTACATTTATCAACACGGACAAACTAGCTTACGAACAATTGGTCATTAACTTTGGATTATTTTGTGGTTCATTAATATTGATTTCATTTAGGTGTGAAAAAGGCATTTAAAACATGGATAACGTTATCCTTTTTTATTTTAGAGGGTCAACATATTTACTGTTACATTGTATGGTTTAGTTTAAAAAAGGGGAATACGCTTTTCATAATACTTGAACTTTTAAGCCCTGGCTTTTTTATATGTTTAGATATACGAAATAAGGTACAAAGGAAAGTCAATTTGACAAGCGAAAACAAAGAGTGTTTAAGATAAATGGTGTAATATGTAGGTGAATACAATTATTTAGATAAATTAAACAGAAACATATACGAAAAAAAAAAAAAAGAACCGAAAAAAATTTAAAAAGAAAAAAACCAAAACCAACATACATACATACATTTTTCTTTGGATTATACAATCTTTTTACTATTATAATATTATCAGAGACATATAATACATATATGTATTATATGTCTCTGATATTATGAAGAAAAAAAAATGATTGTGATATATAATAATTAAAAAAAAATAAAAATGTCAATATGCATTGTATTTCAATTATTTCAACAGCTTGAACCAGAAAAGAAAACCAGAAACACAATTTATTAATTTTGTTCTAAGAGTTAACTCTCCATTTATTAGGTTATTGTGAGTTATTAATTTTATTTCTCAGCTTCTGATTGTTGTTGGTTGGTTGGTGAAGTAATGTCTCGTTCCATGTCAGAGATGTCTTCAAAGCTATTGATCTGTTCCTTTCGACTATTTTCAGCCCTTTTTACAAATATGCGACCGTCTGCGGTCCAGTACGCGTGTATTTGGTTTTTATATTTCATCTGGGATAGTTTTTTTGTCAGGTCTGTTCGAAATTTGGTAAGATTCTCAGTGATGAAAACACCATCTTCATTGTGTTTCAAATATTTTTTGTTTGTATATACCATTTCTCTAGTACGATATGACATAAATCTAACAATGACTTGACACTTGCCATATTTAGCTTTACCAATGACGTGACTCCTACTGATATCATCAATAGACAAGTTGAGGCCAAGTTGGCCGTTGCAAATACTAAGGATTTTGTCATCTGTATTGACCGGGTGAAGAATTTTACCGTGTCCATCAACTGGTACTTGGATGTTGTGAAAACGGAGACTGGTCCGACGAGAATATTGCTCTTGGCTTTCTTACCTACTTTCCATATCCTTTGTTTTTTTGTGAAGTGCATCCAGTTCAGAATCCCAAACGTCCAACATTTTATTATTATCTTTTAACCGTTTATCTACTTGTTCCATTCGTATGCTTAGCTTGCATATTTTTACTGTGTGATCCCTTATGGAAAAATCATGTTCATCTATAGACTTTTGAATAGGTTCAACGTGTGCTGCGATACATTTTTTCACCTGCTCTTCAATCAAAGGAGTTAATGTTTCGCTTATTTTTTCAGCCAATACTGGAATTATAGTATTAAGTTCATCTGGACTAGTGAGTGCTTCAATGACCTTATCTGTAATGTTTTTACGAGTCGCTGGAGTCTTTTTTTCAATATCTCGAATGTCACCTTGCGAGTTGCGACGCCTAATCTGTCGAGTATTTTGTTTTTGGGTTGCAGGGAGATTATCTGGACTATCAGGATTAGACCTTTTGTTGATACTCAGAGATGGTGAACTAATATTACATTGTGATTGTGTATTTGTTAACAAATGGTCAGAACTGTGTTCACTTTCTCTGGTCATGGAGGTCGCCATTGTTGTTCTTATTGTTTTGATTTTAAGACGCTTCAAAAAGTTCTCTAATAAAATTATTTTGTGAAGTATTACAAAGTTTTTACATTACACATTACATATATTTTACAGACTGTTAGCTATGTAACAAGTTTCGTCATCTAACTTTTATGTTATCCAGCATAATATCCCATTTGTGGTTAGAGATGTTTTACACGTCCATAGCTGTCAAGCGCATGCCCAATCCGGTGTTTAGATATCTCAAACGATACGTTATTCTCGTGCATGTTCACACTATACGGACTTTATATACAGCAGTAATCTCCTAACGCAGAAACTGCTCCAACAAAGTTATGAGGATGACAGATTAAACATGACATTCCTTAAATTTTATGGACACCATCACGACTTGATTGATCCATACGATGTTCCGTTGTCCAAACTAACTAAGGACATTTTTACCACGTGTTAGATTGTGGTTTGTCATTACGTCGTCTGATCTCTTAATTACCGAACTTGACTGATTCCTTGTGACTGTTTCGCTAACTTTGAATTCGCATTGCTATAAGACGTGTCAAGGTACTTTTCCATCTCAAATTCATGTATTTAGCTTTGATGTTTCATTTGTAATTCTCAATGGATTTGTCATATGTCTTAACGTTTGAAGTCGTAAATCTTATTTTTGTCTGTTGTATTTTGATCTGAGCGTCACTGATGAGTCTTATGTAAACGAAACGCGCGTCTGGCGTATAAAATGATAATTCTGGTACTTTTGATAACTTTTTACACTCCTGGGTCGATGCCACTGCTGGTGGACGTTTCGTCCCTGAGGGAATCACCAACCCAGTAGTCAGCATTTCGGTGTTGACATGAATATCAATTATATGGTAATTTTATGAATTTTCTGTTTACCAAACTTTGATTTTTTCGAAAAACACTCAGGATTTTCTTACTCCAGGAGTTGATTACCTTAGCCGTATTTGGCACAACTTTTTGGAATTTTGGATCCTCAATGCTCTTCAACTTTGTATTTGTTTGGCTTTTTAACTATTTTGATCTGAGCGTCACTGATGAGTCTTATGTAGACGCAACGCGCGCCTAGCGTATAAAATTATAATCCTGGTACTTTTGATAACTATTTACACCACTGGGTCGATGCCACTGCTGGTGGACATTTCGTCCCCGAGGGAATCACCAGCCCAGTAGTCAGCATTTCGGTGTTGACATGAATATCAATTATATGGTCATTTTATAAATTTTCTGTTTACTTAACTTTGAATTTTTCGAAAAAAACTAAGGATTTTCTTACCCCAGGAGTAGATTACCTTAGCCGTATTTGGCACAACGTTTTGGAATTTTTGGTCCTCAATGCTCTTCAACTTTGTATTTGTTTGGCTTTTTAACTATTTTGATCTGAGCGTCACTGATGAGACTTATGTAGACAAAACGCGTGTCTGGCGTATAAAATTATAATCCTGGTACTTTTGATAACATTAACTATATCAAGTCAGGAAAATGGCCATTGTTATATTATTGTTCGTTTCTGTGTTTGTTACAATTTAATGTGGTGTTTCTGTTGTGTCGTTGTTTTCCTCTTATATTTGACGCGTTACCCTCAATTTTAGTTTGTTACCCGGATTTGTTTTTTTTTCTCAATCGATTTATGAATTTCGAACAACGGTATACTACTGTTGCCTTTATTTATATCAGTCTTACAAATTTAATCTTTAATTCTATCCTAATTCTATCTTATTTTTGGGGAATCGTTTTAGATAGTCAAATGTGACGTCACTTTGTGTGTATTTTTATGTGCTGCTATTTAGGTTGTTTTATTTGATGTATCCGTTTTTATTCTGTAGTTAGTCACCACTTTGGTTTTATCATGTGTATCTATTATATAGTCATTTTCTAAAATTTACTGTTTGAAAAATAAAATTGAGTATGAAAATGGAGAAGGTGTCAAAGAGACAACAACCCAACCATAGAAAAAAAAACCAGCAGAAGATCACCAACAGGTCTTCAATGTAGCGAGAAAATACCGCACACGGAGGCGTCCTTCGGCTGGTCCTAAAAAATATATACAAGTTCAGTGATAATGAACGCCATACTTATTTCCAAATTGTACACAAGAAACTAAAATTAGAATAATATAAGACTAACAAAGGCCAGAGGCTCTTGACTTGGGACAGGCGCAAAAATGCGGAGGGGTTAAACATGTTTATGAAAGGTATGAATTATTCTAAATAATAAGGATGCTTTCATCCCAGGCAGAATACCCTAGCCGTATAGGTCACATTTTTTGGAACAACTTTTGGTCCTCAGTGCTTGTCCGTTTTCTACTTATTTTGGCTTTCAGACGTTTTTCATCAGAGCGTCACTGGTAAGTCTTGTGTGGACAAAACGCACGTCTGGCGTTTGGAATTTTAAACCTGGAACATGTACCTTTTGTTAGCTTTAATTCTTGTGTTTCTCTGTCCTAAATTTTCTCCCATTTAATTATATTGTAGTCCTGTCATGTAATGTTGTCATTTAAATGTTATAATTAACATTGCCATTAAAGCAGGAGGCTTGGCATGCCATACAACCAGGTTCAACCCACCTTTTGTTAAAAAAATGTCCTGTACCAAGTCAGAAAAATGTCAGCTGTTATGTTATAGTTCGTTTCTGTGGCATGTGTTACATTTTAATGTTCTGTTTCTGTTGTGTATAATTAAACTTATAGATACCAGGATTGAAGTTAAATATTAACGCCAGACGCGCGTTTCGTCTCCAAAAGATTCATCAGTAACGCTCTAATCAATCAATGTTAAAAAGGCCAAATAAAGTACGAAGTTGAAGAGCGTGAGCACCAAAAATTCCAAAACGTTTGCCAAATACAGCAAAGTTAATCTATCCCTCAGGTAGAAAAACCGTAGTATTTCAAATATATAATATAAATTATATATTATAAATCAATGATAACATAAGTCAGCACAGCAGTAGTTTTTTTTATATTTGATGCATTTCCCTCAGTTGAATTAGTTTGTAACCCGGTTTTATTTTTTTCTCAATCGATTTATGAATATCGAACAGCGGTACTTCTGTTGTCATCTTATATAATTTAGGAATCTAATTTTATTACAGGTGTTTGACTATAATCATGATAATAGTTTAACTGATTAACAACTGTTATTGGCTATAAACGAATTAGAGCATATAATCTTATTTAGATCGAATTTTTAATATTAATATACCTGGTATAGTTAGATGTGCAGACAGTGGTTAGGAACTCCGAAATGGTCACAATTTCATAGAAACAGCCAAAAAGTTTAACATCAACTATAAGGGTATCTACATGTTTGTGTAACTCTTATCATGGAAACAGCAAAAAAAAATATATATAAATGCTCCAAAACAAATGAGACGTAACGCAACTGTTACAGGCATGTGTAGATGCGCTGTTTGATTTTGGAATTTGAAAGTGGCTGCCATTACCCTTGCAATTGAGAACGAGGGTGCCTGCGGCCCGCTATTGCTAGCGATTGTAAATCTATATCATATTTCATTTGAAGTTATTGGAAATTTTTAATTGATACTTTATCCCAAGAGCCAGCAGAGAGAACTATTGAATTATCATAATTGAATGTGTACTTTTGCTTTGCACATAACCCATTAGCTGAGGCGGAGTTTTACCTATTTAAAAAAAGTTTGTCTATTTATTAAGAGTTTAATATGCTTGCTAAAATTGACTTGTAAAAGTCTGCAGAAAGAAGTATAATCGGAGATTTTATTTTATCTTCCCACTACCTTATAAGAATAAGCTTGTGCTAATGCTGGTAAATAATGTATTCTCAGCAGACAAGTATCAAATACATATCTTACCTTGGTTTTACGAAGCACTGGATCGATATTCCATTTAAAAAAAAGTTATTAATACAGATGTTTAGAATTGGGACAATGTAAAAGATGAATTGATAACTATTGCTTGTCGCCTTTAAAATGGAAATAATTTTTCCAAAATTCCAACAGTATGAACTGGTTTAAATGGCGGTTTTGGCTGTTTTCTGCTCTTTGATCGGATTTTGTGTCATTCTCTATGATAATATCCAATTTTTAAAGTTGTTCCTTCATTCGTATGTGATAATAAATTATAAATCATCCCTTCGTAAATTTTACGGACTCCATCACGGGTTGGTTGACCGTTATGGAATAACCGTTTCACAAATGATATCGAATATGTTCCTTAAGTCGTAACTACAATCCCCTTCCCTTTCATGAATTTGACCTACCGAATTATACTATTTACCGGATTTGTAATCACATAAGCAACACGACGGGTGCCGCATGTGGAGTAGGATCTGCTTACCCTTCCGGAGCACCTGAGATCACCCCTAGTTTTTGGTGGGGTTCGTTATGTTTATTCTTTAGTTTTCTATGTTGTGTCACGTGTACTATTGTTTTTCTGTTTGTCTTTTTCATTTTTAGCCATGGCGTTGTCAGTTTGTTTTAGATTTATGAGTTTGACTTTCCCTTTGGTATCTTTCGTCCCTCTTTTTTAAAGGTGTATGGCACAAATATTTGACATTAGTTAACAAAATTTCGCACTTTTTACCACTGAAAAATTAAGTCACTTACGCGTCCGTATGCGTCCGTATGCTTTACGAAACCCATTGAATAAAACATCACAAAACAACATATTTTACGTCTAGAATGGCCTTCATAAAAAAAAGGTCAATGACTTTGGATAGATTTTCAATACAGTTGACGGGTGCCACATATGGAGCAGAATCTGTTTACCCGTCCGGAACACCTGAGATCATCCAAAGTATTTGGTAGTTGCTTAGTCTTTAGTTTTCTATGTTGTGTCTTCTGTACTTTTGGCATGTATTTTCAATCTCTGAGTTTGACTGTCCCTCTTGTATATTTCGCCCCTCTTTTAAAGGTTGTGCAAATTTAGGATGTGCAATAAATGTTAATGTAAAATAATATATATGATTGTCCTGTAAAATTTTCTAGTTATTGCCTGGAATAATGCGGCGCAAATGAAATTGGAAAAACTAAGTGTATAAATGACGGCATACTAAAATGTACATTTCCTAATTTTGTGAATTAGCGGTTGTTCTAGAAACTGATTTTAGTATCTGATATATGTAGTATGAACAAATCAATTTAGTTTCATTACATATAAAATCACAAATTTACATTGAAATTTAATCAGATGCTTTTCTGTTGTTGTAGATATCTCCCTCGACGATTGCGGCGGACCATTCGTTATAATATCGGCAAGTTAAAGATAATATTGAACCCTTATAAAAATCACGTTTGACAATTTTGATTTTACAAGACTATATTTTGAATATGACAATGGTATGATACTATCAAAGCAAAAATACTGTCTATTGCAATTTGTTGAACGTTTTTCATAGATTGCGTGAACTCTTAACATGTATAAAGCAATTAGTGTTGTAACAAGTAACTAAATCCCGTTATCTATATTTTTAGCACACTTGTTATTTGAATCGAGTGAATTCGGAATACAAAAAAGAAAAAGGATCACCACGTTCAGTTTGTGTATTATTTTATTTGAAAAACTCATTTTTTGTTACAATTAACATTAAGTATAAATGGGAAATGACTGTCTTGTATTTCAAAAAGACAACTTACATTCTATGAAACTCTGCATGAAAATTAATTATTACGCATCACGAACCCCGGTTGAAAACATTATGACATTGATACACAGTAGCACACACACACACACACACACTTTTACACACATTTTAATAGGTAATGAATCAAATAAATGATAACACATATAAACATTAAATCACACAATATAACATATCTTAATCTTCAAAGATTAACACACTAAAGAACCTTCAAATGACTAATTGTCTCCTCCATTTATTTCCTTGTCCTCTTTTAAATGACAAAAACTCATCAAAGTTGAAAAAAAATGAGTTTAATATTTTTTTATGTGTTTTTGATTCAGTTTTTTGTTTGTCGTCTTAGATGTTTCACACAAGTGTATGACATAAATAATAATATTGACTGTACATTTTTTGCTGATCAAATATAAGATATAAAACAATTAACAATTGAAAATTTAAAGTCTAATAAATAAAAAGCGTTCAAAGGACAGCACAAAAACCATATGCACATTTCGAAAATGTATTACTGGTCATACTACTTACTTTAGTATTTAAACACACATGATATGCTAATACAAAGTACTGCCACACAAAGTTGTCTGTTTTCTTGTGTATTTAGTTGGTTCCATGTTTTAATTCAGGAAAATTGATATTATTCAGGTCGGCAATACGATAACTGTTTGATTAAATGATAACCATATTCTCGACAGAATATCTCAAATTTTTCACCGATTTCATTGTAAGGTATTTGCCGTTTAGAGTCGACAGAAAGCACAGCGTAACCAAAAGTGCATATATTTACATCTTGTTCATGCAGATTTGGTTCGAAGACTTGTTTTAGCTGAAAAACCATATTTTCTTTCCTATCGAAATGACGTCTTTCCTGTGTTAAATGCAGCATAAATGTTGACGAAGATTGATTAGAGTTATTAATGGTCGTGTTTCTTTTATTACATTTGTTATCAGTGCTCTTGTTTTCTAATTTCCTATTTTTACAATTAGGTACACCAACCAAATCAGCATTATCTAAAATTATATTTCAATAACATTAAAAAAATATGTTACTTTGTTCAATATGAAAAAAGTAATATATGTATATTTACACATTTTGTAATTATAGTTATTCACTTAAACTGTATAAATGTTATGAGATATTCATTATTTTGATTGATAGATTCATAGTTTTTTGCTTAGCGTAAAATTGCAATCATAGTTTAAGTAATTTAGTGTTCGATTGTTTATTCATTGACACAAAGTAGTTGTCTGTTTTCCATCACGTATAATGCGTCTGAAGAGTGTGATAAAATATGATTCTGAATCTCTGATTTTGAATACAAGTTGAAATATGTTTTAAAGTGTTATGTGTAATGTGTGTACCTTCTTGTACTAAATTATAATCGATATCAACTACACCTTTTTGTTTTTTGTTGGTTTCTTTGTTAGATACAATTGTATGTTTGTGTTGATTATAGATTTAGTTATGTTGTTTATCAATGATTTATGCTGGATCACAAATCAATTGCATGCATTTTTTAGTTGTTCATGCAATGATGTCATCAGGTGGGACCCCTATGAATCTATTGATAGTTGAGCTATCATCGAACATGTATTTAAAAATACAAACATGAACTGAGCCACATACAGAGCTAGTAACTTATGTCATACGTTCTTTTGGTGGGGTAAGTGTTGATCAGCCATTACCTTTCTAAGTAGTGTTTATTAGTCCGTTGGTTTATTACGTTATTTTTCGTTTGTCATCTACGAGAAGTTAATTTGCAAGAGACCTAGGTACTTACCTGAACATTTTCCTTTCTGCCTTTTTTTAAAAACAAACAATCCAAAAAATGCCATTCCTGAAATACCGATTGCAAAGCAAAAATAAGAAATTAGTGGGAAGATTTCAATATTCATATTCGAAAAGGTTTTTAGTAGGTCTAAATATATCTGTCAGTTTATGTCCAAAAATATCTGTATGCCGGTTTCATAATAAGAAATAGCCTCCAAAAATGGTGAATATTTGCTTCCCGGAAAAGCTGTTCCCTAAAGGTTTCAATAATCTTATATCTTAAAAGATCTTTATTACGGTGATGACAATACCTTAACAACGCTTGTGCTATCGGTCGATTTGAATAAAAAGTTCGTAATAATTGGAAGGACATTTTAAATGAAAACAGAATACATACAAGAATACTGGTGTCGACAAAAACAGGTTAAATTGGTAATGATTTCGTTTCCACACCTTTCTATAATTACACAGAACTTATGCTGTGCTTAGCTATATCTATAATTGCTCCAAAACCATACACCAACAACGAAAGCAAAAGAAAATTTGACATGTTCAGAAAGTCGTCAGAATACAGATTTTAGATATCCTACTTAAAAACATACATTGCCATAGAAGTATCAATGCAAATGTTAAAATAATTTGAATAAAGATTGCATGGACATATTTTAAAAATGGTTAGAAATCAATCGCAATAACGTATTTTTTGAAAAACATGCAATGTTCCCGTTGCAGAAAAAAAAGATTGGCTTGTATGAGAGGCGAATTATATATCAAAGAGATCCCGAATCTCATAAGTCGAAAACAAAATGACAGTGTATGACAAAAACGAAAAAACAATAAACAGTACACAAAACAAAACACTTAAACACTGAACACAACGAATCCCATCAAAAACAAGGGGTGATCTCAGAATACTTCGTTAAACCATCATGTAGTTAGAGATGCAACATGTTGCTTACCCTTTCGGATCACTAAGGATCTGTTTAAAAACAATATAATCACAAACATTAAAAAGAACAACCACCATCGTCGGTGACTTCCTTCTACATATATATGGACGAGTTAACAGAAACATAATAGCAGACAAAAAACAAAATAGAACAGTAAAGACTAAGCAACACGAACCCCACCAAAAACTGAGGGTGCTCAGGTGCTCCGGAAGGAAAAGGCAGATTTTGTTCCACATGTGTCACCCATCGTGTTGCACATTTGATTACAAACCCGTCAAATAATCTACTTCGGTAGGTCAATTTCATGAAAAGAAAAAAAGGGGATTGTAGTAAAGTAACGGCCTAAGGAACAAATTCGATATCATCTGAAACGGTTATTCCAAAACAGTCAACCAACTCGTACTAGCGTCCGTAAAATTCACGAATGATTTTTTCAATTTCAACTTCCGGAACTGTTCGATAAGGTTTTAATTGATAATTTTTTAAATGTATTAAATTAAGCATTTCACTTTTTTTTGTATGTTTGTCGGTCAATCTTCATTTTTTTTCGCAACACAAATAAAGAAGATAAAGCAATAAGCATTCAAAAATCATCAATACATTACCATTCAATATGACCAGGCTAATCATTATATAAATGGTATGGATTATGCATGAAGATTCTGAAAAAAAACCAATTTGGTGAAATTGATTTCAAATATATTTTACGAGCTATTTTATAAAATACTTAATCAGAGAATTTCATCCCCATCATCATCATTATTATCTCAATCAAAGAATTTCATCATCATCATCATCATTATCATCATGTATTACAATATATAAACATTCTTGAAACTAGTATAAGTATTTATTTGCAATACTTTCTAGGAAGGAAAGCAGAGGGACATAATGACATGATAACATTTTATATAATAAAAGTATTCGGAATCTCTTGTACGGAACAATTCCAACTTTTCGGTTTGAACGATACTAATGTCCTTTGCAATAAAATTTTAACAAGAAGATTATACTGAACGTTAATGTTTCACTTACTGATCCTGAAGGAAAATCGGTGGTTATAATTAATAAAAAGTGTGTGAAAATATTAGTGATCAATTGTAGTCGTCAAATATTCATATTTCATGTTATTCTCGTTGAAAGTACATTTGTTTTACCCAGTTTGCATAGTAATCGATGTCTACCATTACTCTTGGTTTTTTTTAAACTTTCGTTTGATTTGTCTATGACAAAATTTCTACAGATAGATTGTACTCATATTAAATTAATTTCTAATAAATCATGGCCTTGAAACTTCTTATAAGACAGATAACTTGAACGGTATTTTGAAGAATACCTGTATACACCTTTTCATCAGTCAACAACTTCCAGTCGGCACTAGTCACATGAGTACACGTTAATTTTTCCATTTTCCTTTCTAGGTAGTCGACTTCCCTGAAAAATTAAGTTAATGAGATTGAATTCATGTTTATTTTGATATTCTAGTAATAATTATCCCATGAGGACGCGGTGTGTCAGTGTAAGATCATGCAAATGGACGGAGTCCAGAGTGTGATCTCACACTGACACACAAAGTATGAATGAGATAAAAAAAAAAAATTACATCCCAGCTGTTTTAGATAAGACGAAAAACCTTTATTACATCTTGTTTAGAAGGCCACACAACCATTATAACATACTTTATATATGATTATATGATATATACCCTTTATGACCCCTAAATACAATGTTTAAATATGAAACCAAGTTATAACTCGCCCCACTGGCCAATCGTCCCACATTGTATCGCCTCTTTCTAAAAAATCTTAATTACCATCTCGTAAAACTTATGAAAAGGGTAAAATCCAATTAAACAATCAGTCTGACATCTCGCCTTACTTATGAAAAGGTTAAAATCCCACTGAAAAAGGTCTGCCAACTAGCCCCACTTATAATAATATCTTGCTTCCTTTAAATACTAGTATGCAAAATTACTTAGATTATAAGGTATTCAGACGTCCGGGTGATGGGGTTTGTGTCGTGGGTGGATATGCTAAAGGTCATGAGTTTAATCCCAGCATAGGCAACAGATTTTGAAAGTGTGTCGTTTTTTAACAAATAATTATAATTTTTATTTTGGAAAAAGTAAAATTACAAAAATACTGAACTCCGAGGAAAATTCAGGCGGAAAGTCCCTAATCACATCGCGAAATAAAATGACAATACACATAATACGAATGGACAAAAACTGTCATATTCCTGATTTGGTAAAGGCATTTTTGCATGTGGAAAATGGTGGCTATAGAGCGCTAAACCTCTCACTTTTACAACAGTCTCATCCAATTCTGTTATATTTACAACGATGTGTGAACAAAACAGACATAATAAATAAAACAGTCAAAATATGGGTACATCAGTCATCATTAGGCATTGTTGCCAAATGTTACACAACAAAGGAAATCAAGCTGGGGTTATCAGGTAGGTATGATCCAGCTCAGATCACCCCTGGTAGAACAAAAGAACTAGCACAATAGTTCCAAATCACTATTTTATTCATTTACAACACTTGTCGAATATTTGTTCTTTGTCATGGTAGGTATATGACCGGTTAGGATCTACCGCTATCATCTTTAAAGCATTATCATAGAACTTATTGGATCCTTTATGAAAATATCTTTAGAACATAGGACTGGGAACTCATAATCTTTTGAAGTTCATTGTATGGTACTTTTGATGTCACAGGAAATAATATGTTTGTGGTTAACCCAAGAATTTTTAACATTTTGGACAATAATTAAAAAAAACTGTAACCACTTTACATGATCTTCAGTTAACTGTTTATATATATATTGAAGTGACTTCAAAAGCGATATCCTATTCTAACAAGTTGTTGACCTATTTGTCTTATGTTCAAATCTCTCATTGTGTTAAATAGAAAATTCCAAGAATCGTCTTTCTAGTATTTAGCACACTACATGCACATCGTCTAAACCTTTGAAGTTCATCGTCGACCCTACGAAAAAAAATTTTTTTTTTGTTTTCAAACGCAATTTCACTGACACATACCATTTAAAGCTACAGAAAATTTGTCAAACCTTCCGAAAAAACACGGACGCACTCGAAAAATCCCGGATTATTCTTGAACAAAACCGCACACATGGAACTGAATTTTGTCCCAAAGTGTTGTTTTTAATGCAAAACATTATTTTTGGTAAAGTGTCACTATATCTAATGATATGTGGATCCCATGTATGTATTTCCACGAAAGGAGTAGGTCCGGTAAGACCCCTTTTTGGCCCCAAAATATAACAGTTTAAAAAAATTGTGAAAATAGAAAGTTTTAGTTGTTCATTGGACTGAAGAATGCTTCTGGTACATGAAAATGGGCTGTTTTTGACAATACAATGCACATATATCGGGTTGTATCACCATTAAGTCATGCTAAATTACGGAAAACTTCAAAATTATAGCATTTTAGGTAAATTTTAGACGGTTTCCGTTGAAAACTAAAGTGGCCGTATTCGTGTTCATCCTTAATATTGAAATATAAGTTGTATTTGATGATAATACATAACATATATAAAGGTTGTGGATGAACACGGATGTGGCCATTTTTATGAACACGGATGCTGCCACTTTCATTTTTGACAAAAAAAACATCTGTTAAGTGACATTTTTAGGCATATTTGGTAGAATTTTCATATTTAAGCTGGAATCGGATTGTTTTTAATGACTAAATCAGTTAAAATCTTTCCCATCAACTAATTGAATCAAATGAAATAGACACTTAACTGTTTCAAAAGTGGTAAAAATCTTTCGTCAGATGAACCTGACATTTGAGGCCAAAATTGGTCCTTACCGGGCCTTCTCCTTTTTCTTGATATGTGAATACAATTGGCTTTTAAAGTTTTTTGGAATAAAGCATTGGAAGGCTAAAGTCAACCTTTCTCACGAAAAATAATGTCGGAATGATAATTTTATTTTTATCTCAAATAATAACACACCTTGTAAATCCTTGTGTATTAAACTGAAGATTCTATTTCACGTCGGGTCAGGATATGCCTGTTTACTTTTTTGATCAGTTAATTTCCTTAGCTTTGAATTTGACGCAGCATCAATTCACGGATGTTAAAATCTCATATAAAAATGAAGGTAATGCAAAAGCTCAAAGAACTGAAATCATTGAAAGCGAAAAAACTAAAAACATATTTAATGAACATTTACCTGTCCAACAATCTTGTGCAGTTGAAATGTTCATGTATTTCGTCTTTCCATATGCATTTGTAGTCTGAAATGTTATAGAAAATGAATTTCTAGCTGTAGCCGTCGTTATTGACGTAAACAAATCATGTAATATGAATTCCACAATTCTCCACCAGAGACTAAATGACGATAATAAACAACTATTGCCTATCGAACGGTCTTTCATATATTTTTCGATAGTATGATACTAAACTTCTAACGGGAGGGATTGTGTCTGATATTCTTTCAATCAGTTTAATTGAGGTCTGGTCAGTTTTGCTACATCTTCTGGCATCGGACTCGGACTTCTCTTGAACTGAATGTAGTGTGCGTATTTTTATGCGTTTACTTTTCTACATTGGCTGAGGTGTAGGAGGAGGGTTGAGATCTCATAAACATGTTTAACCCCGCCGTAATTTTGCGCCTGTCCCAAATCAAGAGCCTCTGGTCTTTGTTAGTCTTGTATGATTTTTAATTTTAGTTTCTTGTGTATAATACGGAGTTTAGTATGGCGTTCATTATCACTGAACTAGTATACAGCAAAAGGACGCCTACAGGTGCGGGATTTTCTCGCTACATTGAAGACCAAATTGGTGGCCTTCTGCTGTTGTCTACTCCATGGTCGGGTTGTTGTCGCTTTGCACATTCCCCATTTCCTTTCTCAATTCAAATAACTGTATCTGTTGTAGTATCCTTGATCTCTATTTTGATTGAATAGATGCGTTCAATATAGTCACCAGATTATGAATTATTTAGTGTGAAAACATCATCTATGAAGCGAAAAGTAAAATTAAATGATATTGCTAACTTCTTTTCTTTCTTCATAACTTACATATCACGATTCACATTCTCAAGCTAAAGAGCATAAAAGAAATAAATTCTGCCTTTTTTTTAAATTTGGGATATGTAGTAAAAAGCTGTTTTATGTTAGCAAAAAATGAGAGTTTTAAAGGTATAAATGACTCTTAACAAGGGACCTACGACTTACCATTTCTTTAAAAAAATGTTCTGGCTCTTTGAAATACCTTTCACGAGTAATTGAGTTAAGATAACGTATTAACTATATGTAATAAAATACTGATACATCTAAAGTGTACCCCTTAAAGGCTTCCGTACAATGGGTTACATACTAGGATGGGGGATACTCCGACTGGGTACTCACCTGGAGATAATTCTTGAAATTTTGGACAATGTTTCAAATAGCATGAACAATCCTCTATTGATGGAATGCAAGTGCACTTATTTGATGGGTCCGTAACAAAAGAATACCCTCGTCTATAATCACATCGACATCGACGATCACTGATTGGCGATCCATCCTCAATCAATAGTTGTCCCTCTTCATTGCAAACCGATTTCTTCAAAATGCAATCACTGCCGTCACTATTAAAGTACCTTATTGGCTGATATCTTTGACTGTCACAAACTTGTCCATCGAAATTTCCACTCCATACAATTATGTAACCTAGAAAAATTGATACGTAGAATGAGGCATTTGTTATCAAAAGACCTAGGAGGTAAACTGTTGTCGTGACGTCAGCCTATTCATTGGCTGTGGTTTCTATTTTTAGAATCAACGCTACATAAATCTGTCGCTAAAATGGACTCACCAAATCATATTTCAATGTTTTCTTAGTGTGCCCCCAAAACATGGACTGTTTACTGATTTCGGTTCATTAATAGAATTAATTAAAAAAAGTACGTTTAGTTTTTGTAATTTTAATATGCCTTAACTAGGAGTCGAAGCCTCCCTTGACGTGTGTTGTGTATGACTGAAATCAACACTTCAAAGAAACATCTCAGCTATCGATGGGTCGCTGCTGAGATGTATTTTTGATGATATCAACATATAAATACACATCGGTCGAACGATCCTTTTCCTTTATAGATAAATTATAGATATTAATAAAGTATAAGATGGTAGCCGAGAGGTTATGATGATAATGTTTATTCAAGTTAAAAAAAATAGATTTTTTCCGTTTTTCTTATTTTGTACGATGTAATTGTGGATATGTTTGTTTCATTAATTCATAGAGCACGTAAACGTGTGTTGTTGGTTCAAAAACTGCTATATCTTTTTTATCATATTGCCGCTGTACTTGCTGTACTTGCTGAACTCTTAATATGTATAACTCATAGAAGTTGAGAAGGATCGGAGGTACATGCATTCGTAGTATCGAAGCTTCAATTTTGCAGTTTAATATTCTTTTTAAACCGACTAAAAGGTGATAACTTCGAGTTTGAAAAACACATAAATATTTTAATCCGACCTCTTTAAGCATCTTGCATACAAAATAAAAAGTCATATCCTGGCCTTAAAAAGACATTTATAATAATATTTAAACAAACACGTTTCTATTCATTAAAAGAGACTAAGAATGCATATTCATTTTTGTTATTTCTTTAAAACAATGTTAAAACTTACCGGGCCGTTGGAAATGTCTTTTCGGAGCACACAATTCGATATGTTGGAATGTAAACACGTCCCGTATGCACATGTATTCTGCTTCAACGATTTGGCAAGAGTTATTAGAACGATGTTGACGCTGTGATTGGACAGGACACTTTAAATCGTAACAAGCTCCAATCAGTATGAGAGACACCAACTACATGCAAAAATAATTAAATAATTACGTTCAAAATGCACTGAAGGTTTTTAAATTAACAGCATTTTTCTCCAACTCGTCTCACAATTTTAAATAGATTAATATAGTTCTGATAACGTTTAATATTAGTGGACATGTAGCTGTTACATGAAGTTCACAAAATTAAATAAATTAAATTGGCATTTGAAAATATGCACAAAATTGAGCGTTTAAAAGGAAATGTTTAAAAGGACAACTTCGGTGGGAAAAGAATCATTTGAAAGTTCATAAAAATTACACTTGTCGGTGCCCTTTTGCAACTGGACATGTTTTAATTTTAGCGACGTTATACGGGCGTCTTCATTTGACACGGACATGTTTGGATGGATGGAAAAATTTCTAAATGTAATATGTATATTATGCAAGAATTGTCTTATAATCGATAGTAGGTTCTCTTTAATGCAAACTTTCAAACAAATTCCTGAATTTCAATGTCAAATCGAATAAACAAAATTGCACATTTTTAGTACAATATTTTGAGAACTATAACCAGAAGAAAACTGTTCCTCCCTCATTAAAAGAGGTCAGCACTTGTAAGTGAGTTTTATTCTAAGTCGTTCATTTTGATTTAAACATCATGTGAAAAGTCTGAACAATAAGTTATCCACTCATGGTGAGTCTTTTAGTCAATTTTCAGAAGTATTCACAGCGGTACATTTAGTATTGTTCAGACAATTATCTAGAAGGCAATTCAGTACAGTCGTTTTGAAACTACGAAGCATAGACTAACAGTTTATGTTGCAATTGATGTACTAGTGCATGCAATTTAAGGGTTGTACTTACAACTATAGACTGTATACCTTGATGATATAGATGGAAAATCATCGTCTGTTTCATTTTGATGTACTGAAGAAGAAATACACGTTTGTTTATATAATGCTATATAGATTTTAAACTTTTAAAATACATACAAAACAATTAATAAAATTGCAGTATTAAAGAAATTATGCAAATAAATGAAACAAAGTACGGAACACCCATAAAAAATGAAATCAAACCATTCCACATTTTGATATCTAGAGGTTTCATAACAAGCGAGAATGGGGTATCGCTTTATATCAACTCGAGTTATTTAGCTTCAATATATTAATAATAAACGAAAATCGAACATTGAGCGAGTTTATCATTACTATTAAAATTAACGATATATAATTATCACAAGTTGATAATTCATTTCGCTTGTGGTCAACTCTCTTATTTCAAAAAATTAAAAATTCCGCGTGTCGTTTATCTGGCCTGTTGCACATACCAGTATGACGTCATATGTACTTTTCCAGTGTCAAACCTAAATAAGGACATTACTAATTTACATTAATATTCACTATTACAACACGCACAAAACGAAAAAGAAACAGACCAAAAGACAATCGTACAATGAAAAATTTGATATCATAGCGCCATAGACTGCAACTGCAATTCTGATACCAATACATTTTAAATATTTAAACGTTCTTTATAGACGTCTTAACATTACAAAATACGGGACTATTTTCATCATGTCAGAATTTAACTGTTGAGGAGTCCGCAACGAATCGATGACAGATAGTTAATCCAGTCAAAAGAAATACACGGTACTCGGCTAACTGAAAGATTGGTCAGTTAATCTTGATTGAGTATGCGACTATATCGGCGGTTGGTCTGTTAATCGGGTTGGTTATACATAAGAACCAAATCAAAAAAAGAAAAGTGTCTGACAAAATGATATATATCATAGATCATTTTCTATCTGTAAAATTATAGTTTGCGCATTTTTCAGTAAAACTATAAGGCGTCACGCAAGTGTGTAGTATTTTTGCTCATATGCATAGTAATTTTTTTCATAAAGGCGAAACATACAATTTTAGATATCATTTAAATGACACAGAATAATACTTTGGTTTTAAAAAATAAATTGACATTGGTAAATATTTCGTTGTAATATAACGTGAATAACACCACGTTATATTAAAAATTATGGGAATATAGTCTGTAAATGATTTGGACAATTGAGAGTGTGTCAGTTAAGACAATAGTTTTGCTATCGTTATATTTTCCGATTGAAAAAGTAAAAAAAATGAGAAAATCATGAGTTAAAAAAAAATGACAATACGGTGCAACAGTATCCTTGTAGTAAGAACATTTTTACTTTCTTTGCATTTTATTGAAGAGTGTGTCATTCATTATAGCATGACTATGGCCGCTGGCATATGCATGAATTTATTATTAACGTTTTCAATCAGCCCTAATTTGTGTGTCTGTTCAAAGTAGCACGTTCTAAAATATGACTGAAATTGTCTTTCTAATACAACACAGGGTACCTATAACGTGTTTTCGTTCTCATATGCACATATAATTTGTCACTGGACGTTAACTCCTAATTCGTCAGCATCATTCAATTGTTTCTTGTTTTCTATTACCTAATCAAAATTTGTTATGTTGTTTACAAATTATTCTTAAGCAGTAAAGGGAAAGGAGCGAATGCAGCTACATCTAGTTATCTTAAGTTTTAATTCATTAGTATTTTCCTACATAAGTGCAGAGGAGAACTACAGTAGTTCGAATGTAAACTTATATAAATTTGAGATAAACGTCGTCATGTTACAGGGTATTGAAACAGATTTCACGTCGTAATGTAGCTGGATATTGAAACAGACTTCATGTCGTTACTGTTTCAATACCCAGGGGTGTTTCAGGAGCCAGTAATTTAGTGGTTGCCGTTGTTTATGTCTTACATATTTGTTTTTGTTCATTTGTTGTTATATACATAAGACCGTTAGTTTTCTCGTTTGAATTGTTTTACATTGTCATATCTGGGTCTTTTATAGCTGACTATGCGGTATGGACTTTGCTCATTGTTGAAGGCCGCACGGTGACCTATAGTTGTAACTGTCTGTGTCATTTTGTCTCTTGTCAACAATTGTCTCACAGGCAATCATACCACATCTTCTATTTTATAATCTAGCATTTTTTACCAATTTTTGTACATCGCAATCCGTTACTGCTTCAATACCGAGGGGTGTTTCCTGTCTGTATTCTTTTAAAAATGATTATTTTTTCTCTCTCTTTTAGCAATGGATCACTCTCTACTGTCCTGATCTATTATGCTTTATTCTGCGTCTCCATCCAGATTCTTGTGTATACCATGAGTGTCCGGATTGGGGTGTCGTTAATTTCTGTATTCTTTTAACTGTTTTTTCACTTTTTGTTTATTTTACTCATTATTCTTTTTCTATTCTTTATATTTTAACACCCCATATAGCAATAGAATTATACTATTATTGTCATTCATAACTCTTAACAGACCAATTAACAGACTGGGTTTTATACAACCGACCTATTAACAGACCAGCTTTTAAATAAAACTGTACACAATGATATTAGTATGGTTAACAAACATAATGCCTGTCTTTTTTCGATGTTCAAAATATTGCATGCAAGTAAATTTAACCAAAGTATCATTTTGTGTATATTTTGTGTGTGTAAAATGTGTATGAATTTATTGGGGAGTAACCCGCCTTTAAATTTCATAGATCGCTTATCGAAGCGAGACAGAAAATAATTCCATTACTGGATTCAGTGCATTGAATTGTTTTGTCAGACACGAATAATTTTTATGACAAAAATATTTAAAAAAAATTATACAATGAAACATACTGAACTTGCAATGATTTTCTCACAAACAACTGATTAACAGACTTTAGCCAACCCGATTAACAGACCAACCGCCGATATAGCCGCATACTCAATATAGATTAACAGACCAATCTCTCGGTTAGCCGAGTGTCGGCCGTAAAATAAACAATTTTTGTTTACAACCGATCAAGGAACAGCTGAGTGAACATTCACTAAATATAACATATGAAAAACATATGTGACAAAACATGTACTAAACATATGGATGGAGAGTTGTCTCATTTGCACTCACACCACATCTTCCTATATCTACTAAAGGCGATCACAAAATAAATATAAAGTGACTCAATCCTTTTGAAAACATACAAATATTAAAATAAGAAACTGTGTACTGCAATGCTATTTTAAAAGCATGAAAAAAATAATCAGATTAATTGCCCATGAGACAACTCCCCAAAAGAGACTAAATAGTAAAAAAATAAACAATTATAGGTAAACGTACGGCCTTCACAATGAGTGTTTTCACGAACGGTCTAATTTTGTGTACTAAAAATGAACGAACAACAAATATGTAACACATTAACAAACGACAACCACTGAATTAGCATATTGTCAACCATTGTCTATCCAAAATTCATGTATTTGGTTTTCATGTTATATTTGTTATTCTCGTGGTGTTTTGTCTGATGCTTGGTCCGTTTCTGTGTGTGTTACGTTTCGGTGTTATGTCGTTGTTCTCCTCTTATATTTAATGCGTTTCCCTCGGTTTTAGTTTGTTACCCCGTTTTTGTTTTTTGTCCATGGATTTATGAGTTTTGAACAGCGGTATACTACTGCTGCCTTTATTTACAGGCTTCTGACTTGGTGCAGGCACACACATTCATAATTTTGCTTGGTTAAACATGTTAACTAGATGCCAACCCTCCTCTTACCTGGGACTGTGGTGTTACAGTAAAACTCAAGAATAAACTATAAAAATCAGTAGAAGAGGCTTAACTGATAAGATGAATACAAAGAGAAATACATCTCACCAAAAACGGAGTTGACGTGGGCAGGATATTTTATATCCCAACAACAAAAAGACTTAAGTTCTGATCTGACAGAACTCGCAGTACTGACAACTAATACAAAATTTAATCATTATGTTGATATCAAATATAGCTGTAGGTGATCGTAAACACAATGTCAAAATGCTTATCATCAACTTCAAGTCTACAAAATTTAGAGAATTTGTTAGGTCCCGTGTTTTATAATTAGCTAGAAAATTTCAAGAAGTTATATTCTTCAATATGTTGTTGAACATCTATCCCTGAGAAACGGTAACTATGCCAGACTTCTTTGCAAATGCGAACACGTGTCAGAAAACTTAAAATGTAAGATTTTGTATTAACTAGTATTTCAATGTGTTGCTATTCTTACGAGAACTTTATCCTTTGATATGAGTCGAATGTTATCAATGAGAAATTAAATTGAGAATGGAAATGGGGAATGTGTCAAAGAGACAACAACCCGACCAAATAAAAAACAACAGCAGAAGGTCACCTACAGGTCTTCAAAATATATTTCCATGATATCTTATGGTAATTGGTAATCAGATATAAGAAATTGAACGAAAATCAAAAGCCTTACAATAGATCATTACTTAAAATTGTAAACAAAATGTTCCAAAAGATTTTGAATACAATTATTTATTGATTTTTCTTGATTTTTTAGCACTCCTTTGATTTTAAAACTAAACGATAAAGAAAATTAAAACCAGTTGTTCATAGAACAATTGAAGGTCTTTCCACATCAAAGAAAATTTGATGATAAGATAGTTTCTGCATAATGATCATGATGATGCGATAAGGAATGGATTAATTATACTTTTAAGTGAAATAAAGGAGCTAATATGCTACTTCCGGTGAAATGAATGTCATTTCCGGTTTCATATAATAGCTGCTTTCACACTGATGCCAAAATTATATAGTTTCTATATACATTTGTATGTAGAACGGGGGATAATTGGCCACTTCAGGTTTGTCGAAACACATTTCTAGTCTTGAGTGATAAGTTTCTGTATATATATAACAAAATATATGGATTCTGAATACTTTTATATGAAAAAATTGCCAAAAAATTTCTTGCAGTTTTGTCAAGGTCACTTCCGGTAGTCATTTGTCAAGGTCATATGTCACCTAAACTTTTGTACAAGGTCAAATGGCTTTATAATGAACTTAGTTGAAGTTGTAATCAAATAAACTTATATTTATACATTTCATTGGCACTTACTCCTATAAGATGCCATTAAATTGTATCAGACCAAATGTAGCATATCTTCATAACAATAAAGCAGACATTTTGCACTTTTTCTTTAATCTGTATTTTTCAAAGTGTCCGAGGAAATGCAAAAACAAGCTAAAGTTACAATTGAGAACTTGACCTTGACCTTTCACCCTGACCTCATATTCTAAGTTAGGACCTAGGGACCTCAAATAAGGATATACCAGACTTAACAGGTAATGAATAAAAAAAGAATACTGACAAATTTATTTCATAAGGTAGATAACTCCAATAAAATTTCATCAAATCACTTCGATTCAAATTAGCCCAAAATTTTGAAGATGAAACGAACATGTTATGAAGGAGATGCTTACATTTGTTTAACAGTTAATAGGGAGATGACCCTTACAAAGAAAATGATTCGGCTTAGCAGGGTGAAATTTAAAAGCGTGTAAACTGTACGATACAATATACAAAATATCTAAGCGACATATTGCGAAACAAAAATTTCAAGATGTGGCGGAAGTTTGTTTTAATAATAATTAGAAGAAATACAATAGGTCTTTCCACAGAAAAGTGGAGAGACCTACTAAAATCGACAACACAGATACTAGTGTGGTTGAGTGGAATTTAGCATTTTTTTAAAATGTAAATTTGTATATATTGATTAGATATATTTGAATAAAATGATTTTCATACTAGTGATATTATTTGTTACAAATTGAATGGTATTTAATTTGTCCAGTCTGAATACTGTTAAACTGACCAGTGTACCTGTTTGTCTATGTTACCTTGATTTCTATATCCAGAATCTTAATTAAGGCTATATTTCTTATGGATAGTGATTTTGTTCATATGTTCTTTTTAAAGGGAAAATTCGATTGTTCTGGTCACTCTTATTTTAACTGTCATACTGAACAGATATATTTCACAGTTTTGGAGTTTGCAAATTGTGTTATTGCCGAATCTTTGTGGAATCCATATTTCTACTTTACTGGTCAGTTGTATATACTTTTCTCACATAATTTTAATAGTCCTATAGTTTTTAACAGAGTATGCAAGATTTGGTTAGATTGATTGGATTGAATGGAGAAATGAATCTGTAGTATGAATATGACCTTAATGAACGATAAATTCAATTAATTAACCATAACATGCTTCAAATCATTTAAGATTGATAAATGATT